>NC_056432.1:72868979-73168979 GCF_018296145.1 Oncorhynchus tshawytscha
GGATAACCGGACGACGGGCCGGAACACAGAGCCACTGCCGGACCTCCCAGGTCCATTCTGGTGGTGGTCCGCAGCTTGCGGAAATCCAACCAGGGTGAACCACCAAAGGGGGTGGGATTGCTATGATGATCCCCAAACCAGGACATCCGATGGTCATTCTTATGGTGGGTTACAACATGCAGAATCATTCCAAGTTGAACCTACCAGAGGGGGGACTGTCATGACTGTCCTGACCAGGTCAGGTTACAGGAGACCACAACCCTACAGATTATTTCTCAACCCCAACAGAGGAGGAGAGATCTAGGGTCTGAAGATGTGGGGGGGGTTTTTATGACCTCTCATGCCCCTGGTAAATCTCAGGCCACAGACAAATTCCTTTGTCCTGTTACTATGGAGAACCAGCCTCAGAACATTAAACATGAAATAATGGGACTTTGGAACAATGGTTTCCGTCAGCCACAATGGTGGTCATAACGATAGATGGAATTTTGAAAATGTATGTCATTTTGTTTTGTTATTAAAGGTTAATAGATGACGTTATTACGAAAACAATGTAATGTGAAGAATTTTCCTAGTATATGTTTGATGTTTATACATTGTACGTTGTATGGAAAATATCCAAATCAAAGAGAATGTTATGGGGAAGATGAAATGTTAAGTTAGTTGTCTAAAATTGGATTTGAATAAAATCTAGACCTTGCCTCATTAACTTGGTACGCCCAGAGAATTGCCCTAAAGGCGGTTACGCCCACTTCTGACCCAAGGGTATAAAACCTGTGAGTATAGAATTTACGACAAGACTACGTGACCCAAGCTGCAGCAAGGTCTAAAAAGTCAACGAACCCAGAACACAACGCAAGTTTGAGGACAAAGAGATCCTTTTCTACCCAAGCTACGGATGAGTAGCTGTGTCTAAGCGGGTGAATTCAAGTCGAACCACCTAGCATCCATCTCCCATCGAATCGTGGTATCTAAAGGGTTTCATTCCTATGCTGTGAGCTCTGAGCTACAGAGCTGTCTGTCCTCAGAAGACCCCTTCCAGAGCAAAGGGTGAGGGAACAGACTCCTAAAGCCAAAAAGGACACTGACATCGGGAGGACGCTCATAGAGGTGCGCCAGATTAGTGCATCATCGAACAGCTGAAGGCCTACGCAGAGAATCCTCGGAGATCATTCCCACGCAATTACATCATTATATTCTGATCCATAAGAGCGTCAGTTTGGGGCAAGGTTAGGGTTAGAATAGCATAGCTGACAAATTCACCCAAATGTATATTTCTCTTGTGTACTTTCTTTTTTCTCTCTTTTGAAATCCCCATTGTGGGTAACACGCTCCATAGTGTGTTGGCCCGTTATACTAAGTTCTAATCAATAGCCTATAATGTGTTTTGTCTATGTGTATCTTTTATCATCATTTTAGCTTTTAGTAAATAAATATTCAACTAAGAAATGGTGTGGTATGAACTCATTGGTGAGACCCGGGTCCGTGCAGATTCACGGGCTATACGACTCAGAACAAGATTGGTATAGGCAACTGGTTAATTAGCGGCTGTCGAAATTTGATATTCTTTGAGTTAATTTGGGAAATAGAACTCAATAAAAACTAGTTCTCTCTATGTGCCCTAGGTTAATGAGTTAATAATTGCTTGATTCAGTTAATCACGCAATTAGAAACTTTAATCATTCGATGAACAACAGTCGTCACATTAACTAATACAACGTCACGACACCTCTCACCTTAAGCTTTACTCTAACCTTAACACTAACTTTAACCCCCAAACCCTAAACAAAATCCTAACCCTAAACCTAACCCCTAAGCCTAAAACTGCATTTTCCTTGTAAGGATAGTAAAACCAAACACACACACACAACCAAGTGTTATTTTTCCTTTGTTCTTGCCCTACATAAAAAAAAGGAGAAAAAATATGTTGTATTTGTTTACATACAATTATGTAAACATATGCTGTTACCTTTTTCAGTTTAGCCTTGGGCAGACAAAGGGTCTGGTGGCCTGAGCTAAAATAATTCTCTAGGTCTGGAATTTTCCCATCTCTCATTTGAAGGGGCTTAAAACATGACAATTAGGGAGGGTCACATGGTCTTCCCGTCATAGATTATTCAGCTGTGGGTGAAAACATAAAGATACAGAGGCTCTAACTTCTGAGAGAGGTGAGGTAGTTAGGCTGGCGGAGTGGAGTGGGGCAGCGCCAGGTGCTCTTCTCTCTTAGTCTACACCCCGCTCTGTAGCCTGTCGTCATGTGAGTCACACTCCATAGTCATTAGGAATGAAGGAGACCCATCCTGGCCCCCCGGCCCTTAGCAACAGACACTCTGCCAAATGACACCTTCCTGTCAACAAACAACAGACAGCAGCAGAAGCCTCTCCACTCCTTGACACTGATAGCCCCTCCTCCTCTCCTCTCCCTGTCTCTCACCCAACTGGACCACACTGACTCCTGCTGCCTGGAACATCTCCACTAACCCCCCACTGGACCACACTGACTCCTGCTGCCTGGAACATCTCCACTAACCCCCCCCACTGGACCACACTGACTCCTGCTGCCTGGAACATCTCCACTAACCCCCCCGCTGGACCACACTGACTCCTGCTGCCTGGAACACCCCCACTAACCCCCCCCACTGGACCACACTGACTCCTGCTGCCTGGAACATCTCCACTAACCCCCCCCACTGGACCACACTGATTCCTGCTGCCTGGAACACCCCCCACTAACCCCCCACTGGACCACACTGACTCCTGCTGCCTGGAACACCCCCTACTAACCCCCCCCACTGGACCACACTGACTCCTGCTGCCTGGAACACCCCCCACTAACCCCCCCCACTGGACCACACTGACTCCTGCTGCCTGGAACATCTCCACTAACACCCCCACTGGACCACACTGACTCCTGCTGCCTGGAACACCCCCCACTAACCCCCCCCACTGGACCACACTGACTCCTGCTGCCTGGAACATCTCCACTAACCCCCCCCACTGGACCACACTGACTCCTACTGCCTGGAACACCCCTACTAACCCCCCCCACTGGACCACACTGACTCCTGCTGCCTGGAACACCTCCACTAACCCCCCCCAACTGGACCACACTGACTCCTGCTGCCTGGAACACCCCTACTAACCCCCCCCACTGGACCACACTGACTCCTGCTGCCTGCAACATCTCCACTAACCCCCCCCACTGGACCAATCTCTGACCACTGAGACCACCATAGATCATCTCTGTGATATACAAAAAATAAAATGTGTTTGAGGGCTGACTTACTAATATGATTACTAATATGAATAAACCCGTATTGCTACTGTCAATATGGAAATTACAATAAAAAAATAGTAAATTCAATAATCCTAAAGAAACATTATTCACCTGTCTCACCATCGAAATCATTGGAACTTCATTACCGCTGTGTAAACAGGTTATGATATTTACAAAAATGTTACTTCACAAGCAATTGAATGTTCTGAACGAAAACACAGCATTATGCATAAATAAATACAACTCACAGACAACGACATACCATAATAAAACCGACTAGAGGATGACCAATTATACAGTCACCATATTACCCTGCATTACCACACTCTACTCTCCATCCAGTTGTACATACACACTTCCACACTGTCAGTAATACACACACACACACACACACACACACACACACACACACACACACACACACACACACACACACACACACACACACACACACACACACACACACACACACACACACACACACACACACACACACTCCACAGTCAGTCAGTCACACACACAGACACATTTCACAGGCCTATTCCAGTCTATTCAGAGAGCAGCGGTGGCCCGGCCCCTATCACTCATTAGTTTAAAAGCCGTCTGTGGCAGACATGGGATTACTCTGACATACAGTGTGGCTTTGAAAGACAGAGGCTTACAGACAGTGTATTAGAAGGTAAAGCGCATCTGACTGGACCAGAGGGGAATGCCCCAGTAACCCAGTGGGAGAGTGCTGCTATGGTGTCTGTCTCCACCCCTCTGGTTAGGAGTTAGGATGAGACACAGGTCTAAAGGCTGGCTGTGTGTAGCTAATGTTCAGGTCAGACAGTCTCCCATACTGTTCCACTATACCACCTCATCTCTCATCTGATTCTAGGGCCAGGGCAGATTATTTATTAATTCATTCTGGTATTGGGCTAATATGACCAGTGTTCTCAACCATTCTAGGAAACCATTTCAGCAATAACTAGAACGAACATTACATGTATTACATAATGTTCAAGCATACACTGTTGGAGCTAGATAACACAAGTATTTCGCTACACCAATAAAATTGCATTCGATTTTATTTTATTTGAGTTAGTGTGTGAGGTTGTTGAAACAAAGGGAGCTGTTTTAATTTCCACCTGGCTGGGGGGGGTCAGGGTTTGGGGCTGCCCACCAGAATGCACCTCCCTGGCCCTCTGGCCTCGTTCAGAGTGTCACAGGCCGTGACTCACAGCCAAGAGAGCAGGAAGGATGTTAACCACTACCACCACCAGCACAGCGATTTCACCACCCTCCCCTCGGCCCACACCTCCACTCCACACAAAAGACCCCTAGCAATGAAGCCTGGATGAGTGCATGGCACAGCTGATGACATCAGGTTAGGGAAAACACACACACACAGCAGGAACAATGAGCAGCTCAGAGGAGAGGATCAAAGTGGGCTGTTGAGGACTCTGAGCTACTGTGGTGTCAGACAGGAACAGGATCTAGCCTGGTCAAAGAGATCTGTTAGTGCCAACCAGGGTACACAGCACAAACAGGCCTGGGACCAGGCTACACACTAAACATACCTTCTGTCAAAGTCTGTAAAAAAAGACGAAGAGGTGGCGGGGGTAGTGGATTAAGAGGGTGAGTGAGAGTGAGATAGAGAGAACGACAGAAAAGAGACAGAGAAAAAAAGAGAAGGTGAGAGTGGGTGTGTTGGTCAGTTGCCATCACCACCTATGTCCTCACCAGAGTTTCTCTGTCACCCGTGCCAGCACCTTATCATCCTGCATCCCATCGCCACCCTGCCTCCTGTCCCCCTAGCTTGTGTCTCTGTCACCCGTTGTCATGGTATCAGGCTCACCCTGACCTTGTGTGTCCCAGGTTTAGAAAAATAAAGAAGGTAGAGAGAGAAAGAGAGGGGGGGGTTGTGCCTGGACATATCTGTCTCCTTAGATCACAGGCCCCCGGACATAAAGTGCTAATACTATGTGTCCATGGAATTTATGAGGGTGTGTTAGGGGTTAGAGTGTGTGTGCCGGTGTGTTTGTATGTGTGTGAGATTGTGTGTGTATGTGTGTGTTGGAGGTATGGGCAAAGGAACGCACACTGGAGCTACCACTGAGTCACACACTACCCTGGGGGTAAGCGCCTCTGTTCTGGTCACACACATGATCTCACTGTCGTAGACTTTATGGATGACGGACACTACAATTATGACTACATACATTTATTCAAATTTATCCTGGCTACAGTTATACTCAACCTGGGTATCCGTCAACATCTGTATCTGTATGCTCATCACAAAAACAAAGAGAGTCAAACTCATTCTGAGAAGATCCTATTTTTCTAATTCCAGGAAGGGTGTTGAGCTACAGAAACAGGCTTCAAGACATTTCACACTCTCTGGGAGTGAATCATAAAATATGTGCTTCTAAAGTTCAGCTTTTTGAGAAAAGGAGCCGGGCTGGTGGCGTCACATAGCACATTATTAAGCCATGAGGGCCAGGAGCCAAGGAATACGGCCCGAAAAGCACACGTCGACCAATCTGATGCCTGGGATCCCATTGAACACCACCCATAATCCACTGAACAAATACATGTATCTAATACCATAACAACCCTCCACCAACACGCCAGAGACGCCAGAGTCAGGCCAAGAGGAGTGTGACGCATCCGTAGCAACACACCATAATTAACACAAGTGCCAGGATAGACTCTAAGTTTAGAAGACCCAGCAAGCTACCCCCCCCATCCTCCCCTCCCCCCTCAACCCTCCTCCTCTCCTTCTTCACATGCCCCCCACACTGATATTTAACAAAACATTCATCTTCTTGCCAGCTCTTCTAAAGAATCCTGTGATGTAGCTGTGAGCTCCAGACGAGACTGGCTAATAGTAATTCCATTGTTCTGGTCGTTATTTATGCCTTGGCTGTACCAGGCATGATGAGGTAAGTTTTCTTTATGTTATTATTCACAACTGTTGATACATAAAGCCAGATTACACAAATGTCTCTCTGTTTCATAGCGCCGCTACCTCACACCCTCCTCCTCCATCCCTCCCTCCATCCCTCCACTGCCTTTCAATAGCACATTTCCCCTTTTTCCCCTCTTTCTAAATCACTCACAGCATTTGCATGTGAAGATAAGCATATCTTCTTTTATATGATCGCTCCCCCCCCAAAAGGATGAAGGGGGCCATTTCTCCCCAACTCCAACCCAACACCCTTCACTAAAAAATGTAATATTACTCTCCCATTCCCAGCCTGGCATGGCAGACTTTTATAAAATATAGGGTTTATGAAATCAAGACGATACGTTTTCTGCCCCGAAAAGATAAGCCATAGTCTGCTTATGTTACTGGGGTGATAATCCGCTTGGAATTTCTCCAGAGTACTTTATTGACATTTGAAATTATCACTCTGCCAGGTTTTTAGTGATCAACAGTGGAGAGGTAGCTGGGAGGCATATCATTACAATAGTGAACCATACTTGTGAATCAGACACAGGGGCCTGTTGGACTATGCTCTGTTTGCCTGGCTCAGAGACCGTGTGGTGGGTCAGAGACACACTGCTGTGCAGTTAGTCTGGGGAGAAATGATCCCAGCGTGTGTGTATTTGTGTATGTGTGTGTGTGTTTGAGCCGGGTTCACAAGGAGACCAGCATGCCCCTGTAGCACACAGACACACACACAGGTCTCTCCCTCTCTGGGCCAGGGATATTTACAACACCAGAGAAAGCACATGGTAAGGACCCAGAAAGCCAAAAACAGACAGGATGACCTCTAGCATGCACAGTGCACAGGGTCATACTTGTTTTCCTGCACTCTGATTAGATACATTTACACAGACTCAAAACCCCTGGCTAAGGTTACATACTTACATCCCTGTAATAATTCAGACATGTATTGCAAAGGGGCCTTTTCTCTCTCGCTCTTTCTTTCTCTTTTGGTGAGTTCTGCTGCTCTGCTTTGTTTCAAAAAGCAGATCAACTTCAAAGCATTGAAACAGAAAGATTAATAGTTGAACAGAAATGCCATTTCATAAGCTATTGAATTTCAGTGCTATCACTCAAGGCTTTTTGTCTGACTGTGTGAGGAGGTGTGTGTGTGAGAGAGAGTGCATGCCTGTGCATACGTATGTATGTGTATGCCTGTGTGTGTGTGTGTGTGTGTGTGCGTGCGTATGGAGGTGTAGTCAGGGCACAAAGGAAACCAGTTCAACCATAACAGCTGTTTACCCATGGCATGTATGAGTGCTCTCTTCCTCCCCCCGCTCACCCTGTTGACATCATCCACTACATCTCTACATCCTGTCTCTCTCCCTCTTTTCTTTTGGATGGATTCTGTTATGACAAGTTTAATTGAGGGTTGTCAACCTATAGCAGTTTTGTAAATATTAGACATGCCAAGAGCGTCGATTAGAGGAAATGGCCATGCAGTATGGTGTTCTTCGCTGAAGCACAATGTCTGTCTTTGTAAAGTGGATAGCTAGGAGACACTTCGATACTTTTGTCTCAATGACCCTTCATGCTATAAGGGCACAAGGCGAGACCCAAATGCAGACACAGGAGGCAGATGGCTGAGCTCCGAAATGTATTATACCAAAAGGGGTAGGCAAAAGGCAGGTCAAGGATAGGCGAGAGTTCATAAACCAGGTCAGAGTTCAAACAGTACAAGGGGATAGGCAGGCTTGAGGTCAGAACAAGCAGAGTGGTTAGGCAGGCAGATTCAGCGTCAGGACAGGTAAGGGTAAAAAATCAGGAGGGCTAGGAAAAAAACAGAGACTGGGAAAAAATAGGAGCTAGGAGAAATGCTGGTTGACTTGGCTAAACAAGACAAACTGGCACAGAGAGACAGGAAACACAAGGATAAATATACCGGGGACTAATGGGGAAAACAGGAGACACTGGGAGGTGGGTGGAGACAATCACAAAGAGGTGAAACAGATCAGGGCGTGACCACCTGGTGTCCTACTGGGTTTATACCTGGCTGACCGGGATGTCGGCGGTGAAAGTCGGCAATGAGGGCCGGGTCCAGGATGTCTCTAGCGGGAACCCAGCACCTCTCCTCTGGGTCGTAATCCTCCCAGTCAACCAGGCACTGGAAACCCCCTGCCCCTTGGTCGAACACCCAGGAGGCGTTTCACCATGTATGCCAGTTGGCCATCGGTTGGCCATCGGGGGGGGGGTGACAAAGGGCTGTGAGACACTGGCTTAATACATGGAAAGTAGGGTGAATACGGAGGGTACGGGGTAACACAAGACGGACAGCAGTGGAACTACGGACCCTAGAGATGGGAAATGGCCCAATGAAATGGGGAGACAGTTTGCCAGACTCCACCTGAAGGGGCAGGTCCCGAGTGGAAAGCCATACCCTCTGCCCAATGCGGTAGTGGGGAGCTGGAGTACGGCGGCAGTCCGCTTGTCGACGATACCTGGAGTTGGTCTTGAGAAGTGCCGCCTGAGCTTTTCTCCAGGTACGTCGACAGCGGCGGACAAACATTTGGACCGGTACATTGACCCCCTGCTCTTGTTCTGGGAAAAGTGGATGTTGATACCCCATAGAGCACTCAAAGGGAGAGTCCAGTGACTGAACAGGGAAGGGTGTTCTGGGCTCAGGTAGTGGGGTTGGTTGAGACCAGGCATCTTAGGATGGTTTCTAGGTCCTGGTTAGCTCGCTCCGACTGGCCATTGGATTGGGGATGGAATCCGGATGACAGGCTGGCAGGCGACCCAATAAGGTGCAGAACGCCTTCCAGACTGAGGCAACGAGGACCCCGGTTGGAGACCATGTCCACGGGAGTCCATGGATCAGACATGCTGCACCATAAGCCGAGCCGTCTCCTTTGCAGAGGGTAGTTTGGGAGATGGATGAAATGGGTGGCCTTGGAAGACGGTCACTACCATCAGAATGACAGTTTTGCCATCAGATGGAGGAGCCCAGTGACAAAGTCAGAGATATGGGACCAGGGACAAAGTGGGACAGGTAGTGGCTGAAGGAGGCCAGAAGGTGCTTGCTGTGGAGTCTTGTTCTGAGCACACACTGTGCACACGGCGACAAAGGCAAAAACGTCCAGGAACCATTGTGGGCCACCAGAAATGTTGTTGAAGGAAGGCTAGGGTGACGGGGAACCTTGATGACAGGTCAGCCTGGAGGAATGAGCCCATTCCAGGACCTGGGACCCGGACTGGAGTTAGGAAAACAACCGGTTAGCGGGCCCCAGCTGGGTTCAGGCTGGGAACGTTGGGACTTGCGGACCAAGGTTTCAATACTAATCCACTGAAGCTGCAAAGGCATGAGGTAGGGAGAATGGTTTTGGAGACCAAGGGTGTAGCAGAGGAACTGTATAGATGGGAGAAGGCGTCAGGCTTCACAGCTTTGGACCCTGGGTGGTAGGAAATTGTGAAGTTGAATCTTGTAAAACAATAAGCCCGCAGGGTCTGCCTGGAGTTAAGGGGCTTGGCTGTACGGAGATATTCCAAATTATTATGGTCGGTCCAAACCAAGAATGGCTGCTCTGCTCCTTCCAGCCAGTGATTCCACTCCTCCAGCACCATCTTGACCGCCAGGAGTTATCAGTTGCCTACATCGCAGTTCCGCTCTGCAGGATTGAGACGTTGGGACACTCCAACATCAGAAGCATCAACCTCTACTACAAATTGACGGGACGGAACCGGGCGGTAGAGGATGGGTGCTGTGGTGAACTGATGCTTCAGGTCCATGAAGGCTCTGTCGACCGCTGGAGACCATGTGAGCGGTACTTTGGGAGAGGTGAGTGCAGAGGGGTCCGCCAGTGTGTTGTAGCCCTGAATGAAACAGCGGTAGAAGTTAGCGAACCCCAGGAAACTTTGCAACTGCACCTGGACGCAGGTTGATGCCACTACCACTGCTTTTTTTCACTTTTTCAGGGTCCATTTGGACCTTTGCATCAACGATGACATATCCCAGAAAGGAGATTGTAGAGGGTGGAACTCACACTTCTCGGCTTTCTAAGCAATTGGTTCTCCAGGAGGCGCTGAAGGACTTGTCTGACATAATCCAACATGTCCTTGGGCAGACCGGGAAAAAAAACTGGATGTCGTCAAGGTAGATGAACACGAAACGGTTTAGCATGTCCCAGAGTATATCGTTCACCCAGAGGCCTGGAAGACAGCATGAGTTCAAACGGCATGACCGGAACAGTATGGTCTCACTGTGGTTTCCTGATACCCATATGATCAGGCACAGTGCTATGCGTGACTCTTCCATTAGAGCGGCTGTCAGTGCCCTTGCATCCATGGGGACAGAGAGAGAAGTTGAGTGGGAATAATTAATTCAGAAACCATGGTAGCGTCCATAAAACTTTCTATCAGCCCTAGAGTCAATGAGCACCGGAGAGACTTAGACTGGCCTCCCACAGCAGAATCACAATAAAAGGTGGACGGGTGATGGAAGTTAAGGGACTCCCAGTCCCAGATCACCAGAGTACTTGTACCCACTAAAGAAAAGGTTTCTTAACTGGGCAAGTGGCTATATAATGTCCCGCCTCCACAGTACAGACAACAGTTAGAATTCAGCCTATGCAAGCGTTCTCCAACCGATAGGCTAGCTCATCCAATTGCATGGGCTCAGGGTATCCAACTCACCCCAAGCAGATGATTCTCCTGGAAACCCAGGTGTTTCGGCTCCTCCTTGGAAATACCAACTTCTGGGATTTACGGATTCCTTAGAAGGCGCCAGCATCAGCAGACGAACGAGTGTCCCGAGACCCGACTTCCTCCCTCACCCCGGCATTCTCGTGAGCGCCCATCAATCCTAATCTCCAGGGCGTGGGGAGTTGAAGTCCTAGCCAATGGTATTTCCTGGGCTGCGAGCTCGTCCTTTATTCCCTCAGACCCAGTCCGTGGAGAAAGGTGTCAAACAGAGCCTCCCGGATTCCAGGAACTCTCGGCGGTCAGTGTGTGAAAATCTACTGCGTAGTCTGCCACACTACGGGAGTTCTGATAAACCTGCAGTAGTTTTCGAGCAGCCTCCCTTCTGGGCCACTGAGAATCGAAAACCTTCCTCACCTCTGCCATGAATTCCTCCAGGCTATGGCACACAGCCGTTGCCCAGGAGAGCGCCCATCCGGACATTAACGTGATTAAATACGCTATCTTCGATCGGTCCGACGGGAAGGAAGAGGGCTGGAGTTCGAAAATGAGGGAGCACAGGGAAAGGAACGCCCGGCAGGTACCAAGATCACCTACATAACTCTCCAGAGGCGGTAAGCGGGGTTCTCGAGGAGCCGGGGTAGGTCAAACAAATCCACTAGTAGTAGACAGGTTACTGGGTGGTTGGGAGGTCTCAGAGGTGGTAGGCTGCCTATGAGCTAACTCACTGCTTTGCTCCATTATAGCCTTGAGCTCTTGGTCATGGTGTTCCATCAGGGAACGAAGCCCTTCCAAAAGGTCCAGCAGTAGCTTCTCCCAATGGTGGCTCCCTGCAGGGAGACAGCGTGGTAGAGCTGGTCCAAGTCTGCTGGGTCTGTCAGGGCCAGTTTGTACTATCAAGGCACAATGTGAGACCCAAATGCAGACACAGGAGGCTGATGGTTGAGCTCCGCTATTTATTATACCAAAAGGGGTAGGCAAAAGAAAGGTTGGGGACAGAATAGCATTCATAAACCAGGTCAGAGCCCAAACAGTACAAGGGGATAGGCAGGCTCGAGGTCAGAACAGGCAAGAGTGGTCAGGCAGGCAGATTCAGCGTCAGGACAGGTAAGGGTAAAAACCAGGAGAGCTAGGAAAAAACAGAGACTGGGAAAAATAGGAGCTAGGAGAAATGCTGGTTGACCTGGCAAAACAAGACAAACTGGCACAGAGAGACAGGAAACACAGGGATAAATACACCGGGGGACTAATGGGGAAAACAGGAGACACCTTTAAATAGGCAACAATCTCATCTAACTACAAGGACAGCTTTTCTTTTCTCTTTGTTTATTAATCATTGACCTGAGAGAACATTGAGTAACTATGGACATCAAGCCTACTCTTTTGAAAATGAGCTGCTTGTTATAGCCACCATTTTCTACCTTTTAATAAATGATGTCAATGGAAGTACCCTTCTCATTAGTGTGGGTATTGAGGGGGGACAGAGCTGATCCAAAGCTGACATACTGTATCTATTATGATCTCTGATCTGTCCATGCAGCAGCTTCCTCATTGATCAGTCTCAAAACAATGCTTTAGTTCTTCTGATGACTATTAATGTGTGAGTTTAACTGTCTCTTTCACACTGTGCCAAACAGGTCAGGTCTTGCGTTATCCATTGGATGTTATTTTTTAGCTAAAGGTGGAGGAGTGGGTGGTGTTTCAATTTTAGTCCACTGTTTGATTAATTTGTCAGAGCACTGTGTGTGTACTCGTATGTGTGTGTAGTCTCCATTTTGTCGTGGTGGTGTGTGTGTAGTCGCCATTGTGTCGTGGTGGTGTGTGTGTAGTCTCCATTGTGTCGTGGTGGTGTGTGTGTAGTCTCCATTGTGTTGTGGTGGTGTGTGTCTAGTCTCCAATGTGTGGTGGTGTGTGTGTAGTCTCCATTGTATCATGGTGGTGTGTGTGTAGTCTCCATTGTGTTGTGGTGGTGTGTGTGTAGTCTCCATTGTATCGTGGTGGTGTGTGTGTAGTCTCTGTGTTGTGGTGGTGTGTGTGTAGTTTCCATTGTGTCGTGGTGGTGTGTGTGTAGTCTCCATTGTGTTGTGGTGGTGTGTGTGTAGTCTCCATTGTATTGTGGTGGTGTGTGTGTAGTCTACATTGTGTCGTGGTGGTGTGTGTGTAGTCTACATCATGTCGTGGTGGTGTGCGTGTGGTCTCCATTGTGTTGTGGTGTGTGTGTCTAGTCTCCATTGTGTCGTGATGGTGTGTGTGTGTGTGTGGTCTCCATTGTGTTGTGGTGTGTGTGTAGTCTCCATTGTGTCATGGTGGTGTGTGTGTGTGGTCTCCATTGTGTTGTGGTGTGTGTGTGTGTAGTCTCTGTGTTGTGGTGGTGTGTGTGTAGTCTCCATTGTGTCGTGGTGGTGTGTGTGTAGTCTCCATTGTGTCGTGGTGGTGTGTGTGTAGTCTCCATTGTGTCGTGGTGGTGTGTGTGTAGTCTCCATTGTGTTGTGGTGGTGTGTGTCTAGTATCCAATGTGTCGTGGTGTGTGTGTAGTCTCCATTGTATCATGGTGGTGTGTGTGTAGTCTCCATTCTGTCGTGGTGGTGTGTGTGTGTGGTCTCCATTGTGTTGTGGTGTGTGTAGTCTCCATTGTGTCATGGTGGTGTGTGTGTGTGGTCTACATTGTGTTGTGGTGTGTGTGTGTGTAGTCTCTGTGTTGTGGTGGTGTGTGTGTAGTCTCCATTGTGTCGTGGTGGTGTGTGTGTAGTCTCCATTGTATCGTGGTGGTGTGTGTGTAGTTTCCATTGTGTCGTGGTGGTCTGTGTGTAGTCTCCATTGTGTCGTGGTGGTGGTGGTGTGTGTGTAGTCTCCATTGTGTCGTGGTGGTGTGTGTGTAGTCTCCATTGTGTCGTGGTGGTGTGTGTGTAGTCTCCATTGTGTTGTGGTGGTGTGTGTCTAGTCTCCAATGTGTCGTGGTGTGTGTGTAGTCTCCATTGTATCATGGTGGTGTGTGTGTAGTCTCCATTCTGTCGTGGTGGTGTGTGTGTAGTCTCCATTGTATCGTGGTGGTGTGTGTGTAGTCTCTGTGTTGTGGTGGTGTGTGTGTAGTCTCCATTGTGTCGTGGTGTTGTGTGTGTAGTCTCCATTGTGTTGTGGTGGTGTGTGTGTAGTCTACATTGTGTTGTGGTGGTGTGTGTGTAGTCTACATCATGTCGTGGTGGTGTGTGTGTGGTCTCCATTGTGTTGTGGTGTGTGTGTCTAGTCTCCATTGTGTCGTGATGGTGTGTGTGTGTTCTCCATTGTGTTGTGGTGTGTAGTCTCCATTGTGTCATGGTGGTGTGTGTGTGTGGTCTCCATTGTGTTGTGGTGTGTGTGTGTAGTCTCTGTGTTGTGGTGGTGTGTGTGTAGTCTCCATTGTGTTGTGGTGGTGTGTGTGTAGTCTCCATTGTATCGTGGTGGTGTGTGTGTAGTCTACATCGTGTCGTGGTGGTGTGTGTGTGGTCTCCATTGTGTTGTGGTGTGTGTGTCTAGTCTCCATTGTGTCGTGGTGGTCTGTGTGTAGTCTCCATTGTGTCGTGGTGGTGGTGGTGTGTGTGTAGTCTCCATTGTATCGTGGTGGTGTGTGTGTAGTCTCCATTGTATCGTGGTGGTGTGTGTGTAGTCTACATTGTGTCGTGGTGGTGTGTGTGTAGTCTACATCATGTCGTGGTGGTGAGTGTGGTCTCCATTGTGTTGTGGTGTGTGTGTAGTCTCCATTGTATCGTGGTAGTGTGTGTGTAGTCTACATTGTGTCGTGGTGGTGTGTGTGTAGTCTACATCGTGTCGTGGTGGTGAGTGTGGTCTCCATTGTGTTGTGGTGTGTGTGTCTAGTCTCCATTGTGTCGTGGTGGTGTGTGTGTAGTCTCTGTGTCGTGGTGGTGTTTGTGTTGTCTCCATTATGTTGAGGTCGTGTGTGTTCCAGTAAGTGACGCTGCTGTGCATTACTCACCTGGGGGGCGGGACTGGGGCCAGTGAGTCAGTGCCGTGTCATCAGCCATCACCAGGCAGCCTGGGCCAGAGCTTTCTCTCAGTAGCAAACTGGTCCCACCTCTCCTCTCAGACACCTCCTCTCCCCCCCAGTGAAAACAAGCAGCAGTAATGTGCCCATATCCCCTCCATAATTGCGTCTCATCTCCCACCATGACGCCCTGAGAGACAGAGAGAGCAAGCGAGAAAAAGAGAGACCAACAGACAGACAGAGGGAGTGGGAGAGAGGGGGAGGGGCAAGGGGAAATCTGTTTAGATTAAAAAAAATATATAATTATTAAACCCTAAAACTCAACTATTACACTATTACAAATCTAAACAGAGCCTTACATCTAGGCTTGGCATAGAACAACTAAATAAACAGATGATACTGTATATCTTGAGTGATAACGAACTGAATTTCTGGTCTCTCTCTTTCTCTTTGTACCTTTCTCCCCCTCTCTCTCTCACAAGGGAGGTCTTAACAAGAGTCTCCCAGAGACATAACTCAGCACTCTCCACTCCAATAACCACTGAAAAATTAAAATTGACAGCGTGTCATGGCGACTATGCCACATGTTTACGAGAGGCTGTCTTTACTGGCCTCAGCCTCAGTGATATAAGTCATACACAGAGACAGTCTGCTCATCATAGAGCTGGATTTATAGGCCCAGTGTAGCGCCACATGACCTGCCATCCGCCAGCCCAGCCCATAGACCAGGAATCATTATCTAGATCCACTAACTATAACCTTCATAGACTGTTCCTCTATTCAAAAAAGGTTCAGTCTGGATCAGTCTGTAAACTCAACATATGCTGACAGACACAGGTCTAGTCTAGGACGGTGTAGAAGCGGAGGAGTTTGCGTCACAGTAGATTGTGGGGAAAGTATATTTTCCATCGATTTCAGTGGTGTTGTTTTTTTTATTTAACACTTATTTTGATTGAGAACACATTCTCATGTACAGTACAGCAACAACCTGGGGAATGGTTACAGTGGAGAGGACACGAATGAGCCAATCAGAAGCTGGGAATGATTAGGTGGCCAGGACACCATGGTTAACACCACTACTCTTACGATAAGTGCCAAGGGGTCTTTAGTGACCACAGTGAGTCAGGACACCCGTTTAATGTCCCATCTGAAAGTCGTCACCCTACACAGGGCAGAGTGCCTCCTACTAGCCCTCCAACACTACTTCCAGCAGCATCTGGTCTCCCATCCAGGGACTGACCAGGACCAACCCTACTGAGCTTCAGAGGCAAGCCAGCAGTGGGATGCAGGGTGCTATGCTGCTGGTTGCTGTTGTTCTACAGAGGTCATGATGTGAGTTACTTTATTGATTTGTATCTGTGTGGATGGATATGGTTGAGTGAACAGCGCTGGTACACAGTCTTCTCTCTCTGCATCTCCAGGCAGAGAGGCCTGGGTCTGAGTTTCTCACTGGAGCACACAGAGTTCTGTTCTCTGGATGTTTGCTTACTTGCTCTGGGAATGTGGCATCAGAGAAGCTGGGCAAGGGAAGCACTTATAGCACACTGCCAGGGAGACAAGGGCTGTTATCACAGGGAGTTCCAATGTTTTCTACTGGTCGCCCTGGCCTGCCTTGAGCCTGGCTGGTAGGGCACCGTAACCTGGGGGAGAGATTCTCACAGCCTGGCTGGTTCATTCACCTACTGCTTAGAGAGAGAGAGAGAGAGAGAGAACCCCTGGTGAATCTAGTGGGGCAGGATAGACATTTTTTTAGTTGAGGCTTACACAAGGAGACATCAAATTATGTGATTAAATAATAGTTGCTCAAGGTCTAAAGAAGGTAGACTGACTCCTGAGAAGTATGTCAAAGGTCTGATTATGCAACAGCCTTCTAAACAAGCTGAGCCTGGTGCTGGTCTGGGACACAGGCAGGATGCTGCTAATGAATGGTGCTTTGACTACAAGCACAGTTAGAGCCTGTACTGCTGTCTGTCACTGAGATTGACACCCATGCAAATCATACCAGAGATGACAGGCTGTGCGACACCAGCCCCCCCCACCATTCAACCACCCAGCCACCCCCGCCCTTCCTGCCAACCCCATGCCTGTGCACACAGAGCGGAGACAAATTGGCGGGTCTCTCCCCTCTCCCCCTCCGCAGCTCTGCGCTCCAGTGGCCTCTGCTCAGGGGGGGCTAATTCCAAGTTCAGATCACCATTTGTACTTATTATGCTGACATAATTAATCCCCTGTTGTGATCAGCGGGGGGGTGGGAGGGCTTCAACGCTCCACTGCCCTGCCTGGTTGGACCTGTCGCTCTGCATTGAACCGCTCCTCTCCTCTCTTCTCCTCTTCCACTCCTCTACTCTTCCCTGCCTGCCTCTCCTCTCCCCCCTGCACACAGCCCTGTCTGTCTGCTGGTCAGTCATTCTGTCACCCTATCTGTGTGTGGCTGTCTGTCGTAACATATATCTTAAGATAAATCTTCCTTCTCTTTTCTAACCCAGCAGTGGATACACACTCTGACCAGACTGACAAACACAGTCACACTAGTTCATGTTTGTGTTCTACCACCAAAGCGGGGCTAAAGGCTGCATAAGGAACCCAATGTAAAGCAGTGAGTTTAGAGAGTTGCCAATGCCAACCCCTGCATTACACAGAGGCCTGTACACATCCCAGCCTATGGAACAGCAGCATATCTGCTGCCTCCCACTGCTCTCAGTTCAGCTGAGAGTCATGAATGATAAATTCCTCTGCTTATTGCAATAATGGACAAAGAGACTAGCTTTGGGGGACGGAGTCAGAGGAGTAGGAGGAGGGAGGGCTAGGAGGGGAGGGGAACGACATCTCATCGCATCAGAAAACACCGTCTGGATTAATAAAGCTGAACGGTGACTGTGTCAACATCTTAAACAGTTCAAGAGATTAAAATAAAAACCTTGTCCTGAAACATATGTCAGCAAGGCTGTGCAAACAAGGCCAGAATAATGACAGTCAGAGATGAACACCGCTGGCACCAAACACACTGACACTATACCCTGTGATACTAATCTGAGTAGAGACAGTCAGAATCAATCGTTCCCAGAAATAAAACATCCCATATTGGACCTTGATTCTTCTGAGCATAGCGTGGGCGTACTGTAATTGTATAAGCAAGTGCAAAGTTCCCAAAAAAATAACATTTGGGAATTGAAACTTTGATATATCTGTGTCTGAGTTTAATTGGGTCAATTGGGGCATTTTTTTGACATCAAAGTAAGATGATTCAATATTTGCCATTCACTGAGGTTGTAAATAATTCAATGTCCCCATTACCTAAACTATAACTGTCTGGAATAATGTGGAATCAGGAGGACTATAATGACCTGTGTCACTGGTTACAGCAGAAGCGAAATGTAGGACAAGATATATTTATCCTTACCCAGGCATAATACATGGAATCTCTCCCATATAAGGGTATATTTATTCTGAATTTATTGCAAGGACACAATCTTCTTCAGATCTATGGAAAATCCCATGTACCCACATACTGTAAACACGCCATAGATGGAGACAGGGAAGCGTTCATGCAGAAGACGCTAACTGTCAAAGCCAATCAGTGATCAACAAGATAATCACTTAATATACTTATTGTGATTGCTTTACTCCAGATTTAAACCTGATTAAAACTGGGGACAAACCTTCAACTCAGACATGCTCTCAAATCTCATTTGAACATAACATGTGATGAAATAGGACACCAGAAATACTTCAATTCAAACTCCATGGTGAAGAAGCATAGAGCCAATGGACACCTCCAGATGTACCTGGAACACTGGAACACCTGTGTGTTCTGAGAACCCTACCTTCTGTTCTGTTGTCCTGCACAGAGAAGACAATGTACAGTAAACAGTTTAGTTCTGCATGCAATAAGTGATTATGCGGCAGAAGATTCCATCACAAATAACAAAAATGTTCATCTCATGAAAGTGAAACATGAGAACAGATTAGCTGTCTCTCTGAAAAAGTATTCATCTGTAAGGTATTGGTAGGGAATGTAGCTGCTGAGGACTCTAAACACACCGAAACCAATTGTTATATCATGAGCATGGCAATGCACTTTTGCAAAGATCATACTTAGATGGCCATGCTTGGTGATATACTAAACGTTATTTTTCAAGTCCAATCAGTAGTAAATCAAATTTCAGCAAGGTGCTTGACAATGTTGACTTCAACTCATGGGAAGGATTTATCCTTCTCTTCCTCTCTCTGTCTGTCTTTCATTTTTACATAAAGACAGGCTGCATATTAAAAGGAATTAAAATATTCCCACTGTGTGTCAGAGGTGGTCAAAGGCTTCTGCGTTCACACAGGACCTGAGAAAGAGGAGGTGGCCAGCGCTGGCCCACAGAGCCGTGTTGAACTAAATCCTATCCAGAGACAGAGACTGGGAGATAATAGGGCAGCTAGGAGCTGGGTGAGCTCCAGAAACACACAACGCAGCACCACCACACCATGTTAGTAGCTCCACCCGTCCTGCATACCTGGGTTCAAATAGTATTCGAAATGTTTCAAATACTGTTAGCATTTTCTTTAGCTTGCCTAGATTGCCAGGTGAGTGGGTTTTGGCGTTTTGCCACTATTGTATTGGTCCATTAAGCTAGGCATGCTCAATCAAGCACAGACAAAGTATTTTAAAATGATTTCAAGTAGTATCTGAACCAAGGTCTGAGCTCCACCCGTCCCGTCCCACTCCTCCCTCTCCTCTTCACTGCTGCTGGCTGCTGCTGGGAACAAAGTCTGCGCATAGATTAATATTTATTTTGCAGCACACATAGTTCAGGACATATTATCGGGAAAAACACCATACCTTCAGTTCACTTTGCCCCCGTTGACCTACAGTATATCCCACTTGTTCTGAATCAGACAAATAAAGAAGTGGAATGTCCACAAATGGGTCCACATGGTTCACAGGAGAGATGGGTTCACATGAGAGGCTGGCTGGGACAGTGCATCTCAGAAACATCCACCATTACCAGGCAGAGGACTGAAGGATCATAAAAGAGGGTACTTTTGGTGTTTGCCATAAAAATGACTACCGGTGGCTGACACTCACACAGCATAAACAGTTGTGGCCAAAAGTTTGGAGAATGACACAAATATTAATTTTCACAAAGTTTGCTGCTTCAGTGTCTTTAGATATTTTGTCAGATGTTACTATGGAATACTGAAGTATAATTACAAACATTTCATTCACCCTTCTTTTTCAAGACCTCTGAAATCCACCCTGGCATGCTGTCAATTAACTTCTGGGCCACATCCTGACTGATGGCAGCCCATTCATGCATAATCAATGCTGGGAGTTTGTCAGAAGTTGTGTGTTTTTGTTTGTCCACCCGCCTCTTGAGGATTGACCACAAGTTCTCAATGGGATTAAGGTCTGGGGAGTTTCCTGGCCATGGACCCAAAATATCGATGTTTTGTTCCCGAGCCACTTCGTTATCACTTTTGCCTTATGGCAAGGTGCTCCATCATGCTGGAAAATGCATTGATCGTCACCAAACTGTTCCTGGATGGTTTGTAGAAGTTGCTCTCGGAGGATGTGTTGGTACCATGTTTTATTCATGGCTGTGTTCTTAGGCAAAATTGTGAGTGAGCCCACTCCTTGGCTGAGAAGCAACCCCACACATGAATGGTCTCAGGATGCTTTACTGTTGGCATGACACAGGACTGATGGTAGCGCTCACCTTGTCTTCTCCGGACAAGCTTTTTCCAGATGCCCCAAACAATGACTTTACACCAGTCCTCAATCCCTGTACCTTTTTCAGAATATCAGTCTGTCCCTGATGTTTTTCCTGGAGAAGTGAATTCTTTGCTGCCCTTCTTGACACCAGGCCATCCTCAAAGTCTTTGCCTCACTGTGCGTGCAGATGCACTCACACCTGCCTGCTGCCATTCCTGAGCAAGCTCTGTACTGTTGGTGCCCCGATCCCGCAGCTGAATCAACTTTAGGAGACGGTCCTGGCACTTGCTGGACTTTCTTGGGCGCCCTGAAGCGTTCTTCATAACAATTGAACCGCTCTCCTTGAAGTTCTTGATGATCCAATACATGGTTGATTTAGGGTGCAATCTTACTTGCAGCAATATCCTTGCCTGTGAATCCCTTTTTGTGCAAAGCAATAATGACGGCATGTGTTTCCTTGAAGGTAACCATGGTTGACAGAGGAAGAACAATGATTCCAAGCACCACCCTCATTTTGAAGCTTCCATTCTGTTATTCAAATTCAATTAGCATGACAGAGTGATCTCCAGCCTTGTCAACACTCACACCTGTGTTAACGAGAGAATCACTGAAATGATGTCAGCTGGTCCTTTTGTGGCAGGGGTTGAAATGCAGTGGAATTCTTCGGGGATTCAGTTAATTTGCATGGCGAAGAGGGACTTTACAATTAATTGCAAATTCTTCTGATCACTCTTTATAACATTCTGGAGTATATGCAAATTGCCATCATACAAACTGAGGCAGCAGACTTTGTGAAAATGTATATTTGTGTCATTCTCAAAAATTTTGGGCCACGACTGTCACTGTTTTCCCCTCTTCATCTGAAGAGGAGAGGCGAGAAGGATCGGAGGACCAATATGCGGCGTGGTAAGTGTCCATGGTTCTTTTAATAAGAAAATCTCAACATGAACACAACTACAAAACAAGAAACGTGAAAACCCGAAACAGTCCCGTGTGGCACAAACACTGACACAGGAAACAATCACCCACAAAATACCCACAGAATATGGCTGCCTAAATATGGTTCCCAATCAGAGACAACGATAAACACCTGCCTCTGATTGAGAACCATTCTAGGCAACCATAGAATTACCTAGACAACTAAACTGAACACAACCCCATTAATCTAATAAACCCCTAGACAAGACGAAACACAATAAATCACCCATGTCACACCCTGGCCTAAGCAAAATAATAAAGAAAACAAAGATAACTAAGGCCAGGGCGTGACAACGACTGTACAACCATGATATTACAATGATAATAATAAAGAAAACAAAGATAACTAAGGCCAGGGCGTGACAACGACTGTACAACCATGATATTACAATGATAATAATAAAGAAAACAAAGACAACTAAGGCCAGGGCGTGACAACGACTGTACAACCATGATATTACAATGATAATAATAAAGAAAACAAAGATAACTAAGGCCAGGGCGTGACAACGACTGTACAACCATGATATTACAATGATAATAATAAAGAAAACAAAGACAACTAAGGCCAGGGCGTGACAACGACTGTACAACCATGCTATTACAATGATAATAATAAAGAAAACAAAGATAACTAAGGCCAGGGCGTGACAACGACTGTACAACCATGATATTACAATGATAATAATAAAGAAAACAAAGACAACTAAGGCCAGGGCGTGACAACGACTGTATAACCATGCTATTACAATGATAATAATAAAGAAAACAAAGATAACTAAGGCCAGGGCGTGACAACGACTGTACAACCATGATATTACAATGATAATAATAAAGAAAACAAAGACAACTAAGGCCAGGGCGTGACAACGACTGTACAACCATGCTATTACAATGATAATAATAAAGAAAACTAACACCTGATCTAGAAGAGCAGAAGTATAATTGAAAAAAAACACTTGGGGTCTTATTTCAAATCAAATCAAATCAAATTTTATTTGTCACATACACATGGTTAGCAGATGTTAATGCGAGTGTAGCGAAATGCTTGTGCTTCTAGTTCCGACAATGCAGTAATAACGAGCAAGTAATCTAACTAACAATTCCAAAAAACTACTTTCATACACAGTGTAAGGGGATAAAGAATATGTACATAAGGATATATGAATGAGTGATGGTACAGAGCAGCATAGGCAAGATACAGTAGATGATATCGAGTACAGTATATACATATGATAAGTATGTAAACCAGGTGGCATAGTTAAAGTGGCTAGTGATACATGTATTACATAAGGATGCAGTCGATGATATAGAGTACAGTATCAACGTATGCATATGAGATGAACAATGTAGGTAAGTAACATTATATAAGGTAGCATTGTTTAAAGTGGCTAGTGATATATTTACATCATTTCCCATCAATTCCCATGATTAAAGTGGCTGGAGTAGAGTCAGTGTCATTGACAGTGTGTTGCAGTAGCCACTCAATGTTAGTGTGGTGGCTGTTTAACAGTCTGATGGCCTTGAGATAGAAGCTGTTTTTCAGTCTCTCGGTCCCAGCTTTGATGCACCTGTACTGACCTCGCCTTCTGGATGGCAGCGTGAACAGGCAGTGGCTCGGGTGGTTGATGTCCTTGATGATCTTTATGGCCTTCCTGTAGCATCGGGTGGTGTAGGTGTCCTGGAGGGCAGGTAGTTTGCCCCGGTGATGCGTTGTGCAGACCTCACTACCCTCTGGAGCCTTACGTTGAGGGAGGTGCAGTTGCCATACCAGGCGGTGATACAGCCCGCCAGGATGCTCTCGATTGTGCATCTGTAGAAGTTTGTGAGTGCTTTTGGTGACAAGCCAACTTATTTAGTTGTACCCATTGGCAAAAATGTAAGTTAAAAAAAAGTTGCCCTGATTGCTTGACTCTCCCAGAGAGGGGACTGACTCCCAATACTAAATGGCCAGAACGGTGGCATCAAGAAAGAGCAGTTCGTTTCACTTTATATGATGTGGATTTGTGTCAACATTGCTTTTACTGGTCATAAGTGAACCTGTTGGCCATGTTATAGGGCAGAGGTACAGCGGCCTGGCTAGGCTTATGTGTCCCATGAACAGTCAGGCGCTTGTTGCATGCCACCTGATAGGACACACAGTTCCCAACGCTGGGATTAAGAACCAATATTTGTAAACCACAGGTGGCTTGCAGGCATGGCGTGAAAACGGAGCAGAGAAACATTGGAATCCTTGGCAAAGCCTAAGTGTTAAAAACTATCAAATTGCTGGCCATGACAGGAACAGTTACACACACTGGCTTCTAGCTGACAGTAACAATAAGCTATTAAGCTATGAAACACCGGCCTTGTTTCTATTAACATTGTGTGTACGAGGATCTTACAATATAAAACATTAGATGGGGGAAATTGGGAATTATTTCTTAACTCCACACCACCACCACAATTCCTTTTCACCCCCTTTATTTCCTACTGCATATTGCCTGATGGACAACTACAGAAAACAAGTACTTAAGACATGATAGCACTTCTATATAACTGAAATAAGTTCATAAATTAACCATTTTGTACAAGAGGACCAAGCCCTTTAAACTTTCACATAGTAGGATAAGGATATAGTCCCAGAATTCACATGATCAACCCCACACCAGGTCCATAAAGAAACTAAAAGATCCCAGACACACAACAAGGACCCACTTGAACTTTTGTTTGAAAAGGTTCCTTTAGCCTCAGGCCTCGGCAGTAAATTCATACAGCTATGAAATGAATGTGCCAGAGTCCACAACCCCATCCACTCTCTCATTAATCATACTGGGAGAGGGAAGAGATGGGGTAGGAAGTCAGGGTTTTTCTTATTTATAATGGGCCAGATTGTGTAATTATTGTTGCACTCAATATTAACTGTGTTCCGGCTATCAACATCCGCTCTGTTGTGAAATGGAGAGGTGGGGAGGAGAGGAGAGAGGGAGAGGAGCGGTTAACATACATCTGTGCTCACCGTGATCCACAATGCCTGAAAGTTTTAACCTTCACCACCTATAAACACACATATACAGGCTTAAACACACACACACACACACACACGCAACGCACGCACACACACAGACACACACACACACACACACACACACACACACACACACACACACACACACACACACACACACACACACACACACACACACACACACACACACACGTACACATACAGAAATACCAGCTCAAACACACACACACAGGCAAGGCAGGTACATATACATTTTCAAAAAGCTGATCAGAAGGGAACCCGTCTTAACCTTTGTGGTCAAATGGTCCTCAAAGGCTTTGACAGCTAATCTGAAACAAACCTGACATTAAACTCAAGTGTTCAAATGCATTTTCTACCTGTGAAGGTGATGTGAATATCCTGTTCTGTATGGTAATGGTACTGGCAATGAACCCCATAGCTCTGTCAATGAGGTGTTTGGTTTAAACACCTCCAGCATGGCCGCTCTGTTCAACGGGACAGTTCAGCCTCTATCTTAATTACACACGTCGTGAGCGGCAAGCAGGCGGGCAGAGCAGGAAATGACAGCTGTGGTGCTAGCTAGCTCACTTCAAACACAGCAGCGTGGTAAAAGTCAATAAAAGCAGGCCTAAACTCCGAGCAGGTACAGATGTAGGATCATAATTGAATCACTCTTTTGTTGAGAATTTTCCTGCACCGCAGAAAATGCAGATGAGCTTAGTGATTTACAGTTGAAGTCGGAAGTTTACATACACTTAGGTTGGAATCATTAAACCTTGTTTTTCAACCACTCCACAAATTTCTTGTTAACAAACTATAGTTTTGGCTAAGTCGATAAAGTCAACTACTTTGTGCATGAAACAAGTAATTTTTCCAACATATTGTTTACAGACAAGACAGATTATTTCACTTATAATTCACTGTATCACAATTCCAGTGGGTCAGAATGCGCCGAATACAACAGCTGTAGACCTTACAGTGAAATGCTTACTTACAAGCCCTTAAACATCAATGCAGTTTTAAGAAAATACCAAAAAAAAGTAAGAAATAAAATTAAAAATATCTACATGTAGGTATAGTTGTTATGCATAGATAATAACTGAGAGTAGCCGCAGCGTAGACATTCAGGAGTCTGGTTTGGAGGTAGAACCTGTTAAGAAGCCTCTTGAACCTAGACTTGGCACTCCGGTACCGCTTGCTGTGCGGTAGCAGAGAGAACAGTCTATGACTAGGTAACTGGAGTCTTTGACCATTTTTAGGGCCTTCCTCTGGCACCGCCTGGTATAGAGGTCCTGGACGGCAGGAAGCTTGGCCCCAGTGATGTACTGGGCCGTACGTATTACCCTCTGTAGTGCCTTGCAGTCGGAGGCCGAGCTGTTGCCATACCAGGCAGTGATACAAACCATCAAATGCTCTCTCGATGGTGCAGCTGCAGAACCTTTTGAGGATCTGAGGACCCATGCCAAATATTTTAGAACGCCTGAGGGGGAATAGGTTTTGTCATGCCCTCTTCATGACTGTCAAATCAAATCAAATTCAATTTTATTTGTCACATACACATGGTTAGCAGATGTTAATGCGAGTGTAGCGAAATGCTTGTGCTTCTAGTTCCGACAATGCAGTAATAACCAACGAGTAATCTAGCTAACAATTCCAAAACTACTACCTTATACACACAAGTGTAAAGGGATAAAGAATATGTTCATAAAGATATATGAATGAGTGATGGTACAGAGCGGCATAGGCAAGATGCAGTAGATGGTATCGAGTACAGTATATACATATGAGATGAGTATGTAAACAAAGTGGCATAGTTTAAAGTGGCTAGTGATACATGTATTACATAAAGATGCAGTAGATGATATAGAGTACAGTATATATGTATACATATGAGATAAATAATGTAGGGTATGTAAACATTATATTAGGTAGCATTGTTTAAAGTGGCTAGTGATATATTTTACATCAATTCCCATCAATTCCTATTATTAAAGTGGCTGGAGTTGAGTCAGTGTGTTGGCAGCAGCCACTCAATGTTAGTGGTGGCTGTTTAACAGTCTGATGGCCTTGAGATAGAAGCTGTTTTTCAGTCTCTCGGTCCCAGCTTTGATGCACCTGTACTGACCTCGCCTTCTGGATGATAGCGGGGTGAACAGGCAGTGGCTCAGGTGGTTGTTGTCCTTGATGATCTTTATGGCTTTCCTGTGACATCCTGTGGCCTTCCTGTACTTCCGGCGCCGACAGAGATGGCCGCCGCTCGCGTTCCTGTCTTGGTGTGCTTGGACCATGTTAGTTTGTTGGTGATGTGGACGCCAAAGAACTTGAAGCTCTCAACCTGCTGCACTATAGCCCCGTCGATGAGAATGGGGGCGTGCTCGTACCTTCTTTTCCTGTGGTCCACAATCATCTCCTTTATCTTGATCACGTTGAGGGTGAGAGGTTGTTGTCCTTGCACCACACAGTCAGGTCTCAGACCTCCTCCCTATAGGCCGTCTCGTTGTCGGTGATCAGGACTATGGTCACTAGTTACCATAGCCACCAAGTCACAAACCCTGCCTATATCTACAATTTCTCTTCTTAAAATCACATTTTAAACATAACACTAACCTTAACCCTAACCGCAACCACACAGTCAACCTTATTCTTAACCCTGACCTTAAATTAAGACCAAAAAGCAAATTTTTGTTTTCATAAACTTTTACGATATAGTCAATTTTGACTTTGTGTCTGTGGTTACTAGTGACAACCCAGAGACACCTGCAGCTATAGGCTGCTGTTGCATGGGGAGAAGAGAGGGGGAGGCGAAGAGGAGGTTAAATAAACACACCAAAACATTTCTGGGGAAAAAGCTTTTGTCTGTCATATACTACCCTCTTTTAATTAATTTATCTTATTTAACCTTTATTTAACTAGGCAAGTCAGCAAAGAACAAATTCTTATTTACAATGACGGCCTATCGCTGGGCCAATTGTGCGCCGTCCTATGGGACACCCAATCACGGCCAAATGTGATACAGCCTGGAATCAAACTGTTGCACTGAGATGCAGTGCCTTAGACCGCTGCACCACTCGGGAATACACACTCCAAAAAGTATTTGATTAAAACGCTACATTCATATGAGATTCTTCCTGATCCATAGCGGACAAAGAGTTTCACTATTGGGCATACTACAGAAAAGAAAGGATCTTAGCAGTACAATACCAGCTACTAGGAAATTCAGGGACAACAGAGGACAGAGTTAGTCTTGCTCTACTCTGGTGTTGTTGTGATCAGCAGTGCGATGAGTGTGCATCCCCTTCCCCAGCCCACCCTGCATGGTCTTCCCTTCAGACACTCCACACACACTTCCCAGCAACACAGCGGTATGGGGGACATTGTCCACCCTGGAACCCAGTGTAGTCCTTTCTCCTCCAGCTCAACATAAAGCTTCTGTCCCAGTGATGTGGTCTGGAGGTCTGGAAGGAGGGGATCGCACTAAGACATGATGCAGAGGGTGGAGGGAGGGAGGCAATGGGTAGCAATTTTATAAAGGAGAGTTATTTTAGTGTTGACTGGAGGTTAGACAGCTTTAGTGTCAAACAACGGAGTCAGGGACTTCTATTCAGTGTGTTCAGTGTGTCGTCCAGTATAAAGTAAAATATGTGTTTTTTAGAAGTTGTTTACATGAGTTTTGGTCAGTGTGTTTTCATCATCTGTCTTCTTTATTTACCTTACATGTTTATGACAATGTCTATAATTTTATAAAAATGTCTCTGTGTTTATGACAATGTCTATAAGTTTATAAAAATGTCTCTGTGTTTATGACAATGTCTATGATAAAAATGTCAATGTCTATAAGTTTATAAAAATGTCTCTGTTTATGACCATGTCTATAAGTTTATAAAAATGTCTCTGTGTTTACTGTGTTTATGACAATGTCTATAAGTTTATAAAAATGTCTCTGTGTTTATGACAATGTCTATAAGTTTATAAAAATGTCTCTGTGTTTATGACAATGTCTATCTAAGTTTATAAAAATGTCTCTGTGTTTATGACAATGTCTATAAGTTTATAAAAATGTCTCTGTGTTTATGACAATGTCTATATGTTTATAAAAATGGCTATACAATGTTTATTTATAAAATGTCTCTGTTCATGACAATGTTTATGACAATGTGCTCTGTGTTCATATAATAAAAATGTCTCTGTGTTTATGACAATGTCAAAGTTTATAAAAAATGTTCTGTGTTTATGACAATGTCTATAAGTTTATAAAAATGTTTCTGTATGTTTATGACAATGTCTATATGTTTATAAAAAATGTCAATTTGTGTTATGACAATGTCTATAAGTTATGACAATGTGTATGTTTATGAAAAATGTAATATGTTTATGGAAAATGTCTTTATGTTTATGACAATGTTTTATTATGTTTATAATAAAAAATGTCTCTGTTTATGATAATGTTTCTTCATGTTTATAACATATGTTTACGATAATGTCTATATGTTTATGACAATGTCTATATGTTTATGATAATGTCTATATGTTTATGAAAAATGTAATATGTCACGTTTTATGACCTTTTTATATTTTATGATAATTTACATCTGTTTATGATAATGTTTCTTTGTTTTGTAATTTATTTAGTATGGTCAGGGCGTGAGTTGGGTGGTTGCAGTCTATGTTTGTTTTTCTATGATTTGGGTATTTCTATGTTTCGGCCTAGTATGGTTCTCAATCAGAGGCAGGTGTCATTAGTTGTCTCTGATTGAGAATCATACTTAGGTAGCCTGGGTTTCACTGTGTGTTTGTGGGTGATTGTTCCTGTCTCTGTGTTTGCACCAGATAGGACTGTTTAGGTTTTCACTTTTCTTGTTTTGTTTAGTCTGTTCATGTATAGTCGTCTTTATTAAAAACATGATTAACCACCACGCTGCATTTTGGTCCGCCTCTCCTTCAGATGAAGAAAACCGTTACAACGATAATGTTTCTTCATGTTTATGACAATGTCTATATGTTTATGATAATGTCTATATGTTTATGACAATGTTTCAAGATGTTTATAACTATGTTTTCTATGTTTATGACAATGTCTATATGTTTAATGCAATGTCTATATGTTTATGATAATATTTCTATATGTTTATGATAATATTTCTATATGTTTATGACAATGTCTATATGTTTATGACAATGCTTTTCATGTTAATGATAATGTCTCTATATGTTTATGACAATGTCTATATGTTTATGACAATGTTTCAAGATGTTTATAACTACGTTTTCTATGTTTATGACAATGTCTATATGTTTATGACAATGTCTCTATATGTTTATGACAATGTCTATATGTTTACGACAATGCTTTTCATGTTTATGATAATGTCTCTACATGTTTATGACAATGTCTCTATGTTTATGACAATGTCTATATGTTAATGACAATGTCTATATGTTTATGACAATGTTTCTATGTTTATGACAATGTCTATATGTTTATGACAATGTCTATCTGTTTATGACAATGTTTCTAGATGTTTATGTGCTTCTACACCTGCATTGCTTGCTGTTTGGGGTTTTAGGCTGGGTTTCTGTACAGCACTTTGAGATACCAGCTGATGTACGAAGGGCTATATAAATACATTTAATTTGATTTGATTTGGTTTGGTTTCTATATGTTTATGACAATGTCTATATGTTTATGACAATGTCTATATGTTTATGACAATGTCTATATGTTTATGACAATGTCTATCTGTTTATGACAATGTTTTTTATGTTTATGAACAATTATGTATATTTATATAATGATAATATCTCTAATGGTAGCCTAGTGGTAAGAGCGTTGGGCCAGTAACCGAAAGGCTGCTGGATCGAATACCCGAGCTGACAAGGTAAAAATCTGTTGTTCTGTCCCTGAAAAAGGCAGTTAACCGACTGTATTGGTCATTGTAAGTAATAATTTGTTCTTAACTGACTTGCCTAGCTAAATAAAGGTCAAATAAATAAATACAAATATGTTTATGACTATGTTTTTATGTTTATGATAATGATTGTATGTCTATGATCATGTCTGTATGTTTATGATTATGTTTATATATGTCCATGACTCTTCATGTAACTTTTATTTACCTTTAGTACATCAATTTGGTTTATCAAGAGGCAACAGGGTCAACAGTTTGTTTGTTTATGTTTTTGTTAAGGCAGAAAAAGTGTATGTAATTGTGAATGCGTGTGCACATGTGATCAGTAGTGTGTTTGCACTGCATGTGTGTGTGTGTGTCTGTGTGCGCATGCTCTACAGGCTAGGCAGGGGGTGAGATCACTGTGTTTAGTGTCGTGGGGGAGATCTGAGGAACACTTGACCAGGCGAACTGGCACATTTAGCCTGTGTCACCCCTCCCACCACACACACACACACACACACACACACACACACACACACACACACACACACACACACACACACACACACACACACACACGCACGCACACACACACACACACCGTCCCTGCTCCATCTCTGACTGCCTCCGCAGACACAAAGGGCCTGCTGTGCAGACAACTCAACTGGAAGAGAGCTTAACCCTTCACCCCCAGGGTCAAACTATTAACACAAACACTGCTCCCTAGTATGCAAATGAACCATCTTATGACTGATATGAAACATACACTTATGATGACAGATATAATAACAGGCACTTAAAGTTTGACTTAGTTTCAAATAAAATATGAAATTAAGAGCAGAAAATGATCTACCGAGTCACGTTATAAATAAAAAACAAAACTTTATTGTAAAAGCCTCAGATCAGCTAGATGTAACCTGCCATATTGTACTGCATTTGTCTCTGTAAAATATTAACGCAATCATGCACTGAGTTTTAACACCTCTAACTCCCACTCCTCAATAAGAGAGAGAAAGGTTCTAGAACCTTGTAATTCCCAGTCAGCTGAACTACTGTACTCCGACTGTAAATGCAGAAAGGAAAGGAGAGAGAGCTTCATCAGACAGCATGTTTAGCTGTGTGTAATTGGGACAGAGGTACGTGTAGGAGGCAGGTGTGGAGGCATTGTTCTCTTTGATGGGATTATTTGCACTTCTCAATGCTGGAAAACTAGGCATCATCATAGGGAGTGGAGGGGAGGCAGCCATCTACATTTACAATGGCTGGATTTGGTTTTTCCTCAAGGTTGTGTAATTATACCTGCTCTCTGTGTAATTAGGGAGCAGGAGGCTTCACGACCCGGATGACTACTGTCTTGTCTACTTTGAAAGTAGATTCACTTCAAACTCCTCAGGAGGAGAAAGTACAATGTTCTGTTTTGCTCTTTTCATCTGTCTTTCTTATCCTTTTTTCTTGTTCTAAGGGCTTGGCGATCTTGGGTGATTCAGTTATTATTACAAATGAATAAATGTGAATACATAATACTGTATTTAGCCAGGTGAATAAACGAGTTGAAGAGAGCAGTTTGATGTAAAGTTCAGAACAGAACACCTTATATAAAGTGAACAGTGATGTCCATTGGGAAAGGTCCTACACTCTTAGAAACCCAGAAGGATTCTTCAGCAGTTCCCACATGATAACCCTTTTGGTTCCAGGTCGAACCCTTTCCACAGAGGGTTCCACATGGAACCAAAAAGGGTCCAAGAGTTTCCAAGAGTGTAGGGAACTGATAAAGCTTCCCCTTGACATGTACTGCACTGACTTGTACCCTGATCTGACATTGACCAGTCTAGAGACTAAGAGATGGCATTATCATTAAGACTGCACACCGGGGGGTAATGTGCCGTACATGGGCGTAGACACACTGAGTACAGGATTATTGACAAGTCACGGAGCCATGGCGTGCGTGTGTACGTGCCTGTGTAACAAAAGGGACTAATAGTGGTTAGTGCATGACTGAACAGAAAATGCACTCTCTTGCATAGCCCAGATCTGACAGGCTACAGTGGAGGTGTGAGGGATTGCAGGTCAGGAGTGCAGTTTGCACGGTGTAGGTTCTATGTTGTAGGGAGCAGTGTTCACCTGTACATTATACTCACTACTAGCCATGGCAAACCTCTCAGCTGCTGTCTGACACACCAGCCAGCCAGTAACAAAAGGAGAGAAAAGGAAACATATGCTTAAGTCAGCCGCATTTACTCCTGACCTTCCTTACCAGGGTACGCTGCAGTTAAGCTGAGGGGATTTACACCAGCTCAACAGTTACACCATATGGATGCTTTATTACAGAATAATGATGGCTTGCTCTCTCTCCTCGTTCTCTTCCTCCCCTTCTCTCGCACTTGTTCGCTCTATCTCCCTCCCTCTCTCTCATGCTCGTACTTCTTTCTCCCAATCTCTCTCTCTCTCTCTCTCTCTCTCTCTCTCTCTCTCTCTCTCGCTCCATCTCTCTCTCATGCTCCGTGTACTCTCTCACTCTTCTCTCACACTCGCTCTTCTTTTTCTCTCGCTCTCCCTCCTCTGTCCATCCTTCTCCCTCCCTCCCTCCCTCCCTCCCTCCCTCCCTCCCTCCCTCCCTCCCTCCCTCCCTCCCTCCCTCCCTCCCTCCCTCCCTCCCTCCCCCTCCCTCCCTCCCTCCCTCCCTCCTCTCTCTCTCTCTCTCTCTCTCTCTCCCTCTCTCTCTCTCTCTCTCTCTCTCTCTCTCTCTCGCTCCATCTCTCTCTCATGCTCCGTGTACTCTCTCGCTCTACTCTCACTATCTCTCTTCTTTTTCTCCTTCCCTCCCTCCCTCCCTCCCTCCCTCCCTCCCTCCCTCCCTCCCTCCCTCCCTCCCTCCCTCCCTCCCTCCCTCCCTCCCTCCCTCCCTCCCTCCCTCCCTCCCTCCCTCCCTCCCTCCCTCCCTCTCTCTCTCACTAGAGATGATTTGAAAAACCAAATAGCCTTATGTGTAACCAGGTGATTAGAAGGACTTAGAGGATCTTATGAAACTCAAGAGGAATGCAATGCAGGGATTTTTTAAAACTCAATGCTTTATGTGGGTCACACTTAGACTCATTTAATTGACCAAATAAGACAGGCAGAATTGTAGAAAAAATTGTCACATTAGGTATGCATTATGTGTCTTTGTATTTGAAATCAGACCATATAGGTATTGATATTGTCACGCCCTGGTCAAAGTATTTTGTGTTCATCTTTATGTATTTGGTCAGGCCAGGGTGTGGCATGGGGTTTTTGTAATTGTGGTGTGTTTGTCTTGGGGTTTTGGTGGTGGTATTGGGATTGTAGCTTAGTGGGTTGTCTAGCAAAGTCTATGGCTGTCTGGAGTGGTTCTCAATCAGAGGCAGATGCTTATCGTTGTCTCTGATTGGGAACCATATTTAGGCAGCCATATTCTTTGAGTTTGTCGTGGGTGATTGTCCTTAGTGTCCTATGTGTACTCGTTGTTAGTTTGCACCAGATAGGCTGTTTCGGTTTCGTTTATTGTTTTTTGTAAGTTCGTGTTTTTTTGTTATATTAAACATGGATCGCAATCGACACGCTGCAGTTTGGTCCGACTCTCTTTCATCACCACTAGAAAACCGTTACAGAATCACCCACCACCAACGGACCAAGCGGCGTGTCAACAGGCAGGAGCAGCCGAAAAGGAGATGCTCACCAAGGATTTCTGGTCATGGGAGGAGATCTTCGACGGGAGAGGACCCTGGGCTAAACCAGGGGAGTGTAGCCGCCCAAAGGAGCAACAGGAGAAGAGGCAACAGAGGCAGCAGCAGCAGGAGCAGCAGCAGCTACAGTGGGAGAGGTTGCACCACCTGGAGTTATGGACATGGGAGGAGGAATTGGACGGTAAAGGACCCTGGAATGAGCCTGGAGATTATTGTCGCCCCAAAGCCGAGCTGGAGGCAGCAAAAGCAGAGAGGCGGCATTATGAGGAGCTAGCACGGCAGAGCGGATGGAAGCCCGAGAGTCAGCCCCAAAATTTCTTGGGGGCTTACAGGGAGTATGGCTATGCCAGGTAGGAGACCTGCGCAAACTCCCTGTGCTTACCGGGGGCTGGAGAGACCGGGCAGGCACCGTGTTATGCTGTGGAGCGCACGGTGTCTCCAGTGCGGGTGCACAGCCCGGTTCGGTATATTCCAGCTCCGCGTATCGGCCGGGCTAGATTGAGCGTCGAGCCAAATGCCATGAAGCCGGCTCTACGCGTCTGGTCCCCAGTGCGTCTCCTTGGGCCGGCTTACATGGCACCAGCCTTGCGCTCGGTGTCTCCGGTTCGCCTGCATAGCCCAGTGCAGGCTATTCCACCTCGCCGCACTGGCAGGGCAACCGGGAGCATTCAACCAGGTAAGGTTGGGCAGGCTCGGTGCTCAAGAGCTCCAGTGCGCCTGCACGGTCCGGTCTATCCAGTACCACCTCCACACCCCAGCCCTCCGGTAGCAGCTCCCCGCACCAGGCTTCCTGTGCGTGTCCTCGGTCCAGTACCACCAGTACCAGCACCACGCATCAGGCCTACAGTGCGCCTCGCCTCTCCAGCGCTGTCGGAGCCTTTCTCCTCTCCTGCGCTGCCGAAGTCTCCCGCCTATCTAGCGCTGTCGGAGCTTTCCTCATCTCCAGCGCTGCCGGAGTCTCCCGCCTGTTCAGCGCAGCCAGAGCTGCCAGTCTGCATGAAGCAGCCAGAGCTGTCAGTCTACATGAAGCAGCCCGCGCTGCCAGTCTGCATGAAGCAGCCAGTCTACATGGAGCAGCCAGAGCTGTCAGTCTGCATGGAGCAGCCAGAGCTGTCAGTCCGCATGGAGCAGCCAGAGCTGTCAGTCCGCATGGAGCAGCCAGAGCTGTCAGTCCGCATGGAGCAGCCAGAGCTGTCAGTCCGCATGGAGCAGCCAGAGCTGTCAGTCCGCATGGAGCAGCCAGAGCTGTCAGTCTACATGAAGCAGCCCGAGCTGCCAGTCTGCATGAAGCAGTCAGTCTACATGGAGCAGCCAGAGCTGTCAGTCCGCATGGAGCAGCCAGAGCTGTCAGTCTACATGAAGCAGCCCGAGCTGCCAGTCTGCATGAAGCAGCCAGTCTACATGGAGCAGCCAGAGCTGTCAGTCTGCATGAAGCAGCCAGAGATGTCAGTCTGCATAGAGCAGCCAGTCTGCATGGAGCAGCCAGTCTGCATGGAGCTGCCAGTCTGCATGGAGCTGCCAGTCTGCACGGAGCTGCCAGTCTGCACGGAGCTGTCAGTCTGCACGGAGCTGTCAGTCTGCACGGAGCTGTCAGTCTGTAAGGAGCTGCCAGTCTGCAAGGAGCTGCCAGTCAGCACGGAGCCGCCAGAGCGGTCAGTCTGTAAGAAGCCGCCAGAGCTGTCAGCCTATATGGGGCAGCTAGTGCCGCCAGTCTGCCCAGCGCCGCCAGTGCCCCCAGTCTGCCCAGCGCCGCCAGTCTGTCCAGCGTCGCCAGTCTGCCCAGCGTCGCCAGTCTGCCCAGCGTCGCCAGTCTGCCCAGCACCGCCAGTCTGCCCAGCACCGCCAGTCTGCCCAGCGCCGCCAGTCTGCCCAGCGTCGTCAGTCTGCCCAGCGCCGCCAGTCTGCCCAGCGCCGCCAGTCTGCCCAGCGCCGCCAGTCTGCCCAGCATCGCCAGTCTGCCCAGCGCCGCCAGTCTGCCCAGCGCCGCCAGATCTGCCAGTCTGCCCAGCGCCGCCAGATCTGCCAGTCAGCCAGACTCTTCCAGATCTGCCAGTCAACCAGACTCTTCCAGATCTGCCAGTCAGCCAGACTCTTCCAGATCTGCCAGTCAGCCAGACTCTTCCAGATCTGCCAGTCAGCCAGACCCTTCCAGATCTGCCAGTCAACCAGACTCTTCCAGATCTGCCAGTCAACCAGACTCTTCCAGATCTGCCAGTCAACCAGACTCTTCCAGATCTGCCAGTCAGCCAGGATCTGCCAGTCAGCCAGGATCTGCCAGTCAGCCAGGATCTGCTGAGACCACCAGCCAGCCAGGAGCTGGTAGATCTATTTACCGGCCTGAGCTTCCTCTCACTCCTGAGCTTCCTCTCACTCCTGAGCTTCCTCTCACTCCTGAGCTTCCTCTCACTCCTGAGCTTCCTCTCACTCCTGAGCTTCCTCTCACTCCTGAGCTTTCTCTCACTCCTGAGCTTTCTCTCACTCCCGAGCTTCCCCTCAGTCCCGAGCTGCCTCGGTCCCGAGCTGTCCTTCAGTCCCGATCTGCTCCTCAGTCCAGTGGGGTTCTGGGTGAGGACTACTAGGCCATGGTCGGCGGCGAGGGTGGACTATCCAGGGACGAAGGGAGAGGGGACTAAGACATTAAAGGAGTGGGGTCCACGTCCCCGCGCCGGAGCCGCCACCATGGACAGACGCCCACCCGGACCCTCCCTATTGTTTTGAGGTGCGTTCGGGAGTCCGCACCTTAGGGGGGTTCTGTCACGCCCTGGTCAAAGTATTTTGTGTTCATCTTTATGTATTTGGTCAGGCCAGGGTGTGGCATGGGGTTTTTGTAATTGTGGTGTGTTTGTCTTGGGGTTTTGGTGGTGGTATTGGGATTGTAGCTTAGTGGGTTGTCTAGCAAAGTCTATGGCTGTCTGGAGTGGTTCTCAATCAGAGGCAGATGCTTATCGTTGTCTCTGATTGGGAACCATATTTAGGCAGCCATATTCTTTGAGTTTGTCGTGGGTGATTGTCCTTAGTGTCCTATGTGTACTCGTTGTTAGTTTGCACCAGATAGGCTGTTTCGGTTTCGTTTATTGTTTTTTGTAAGTTCGTGTTTTTTTGTTATATTAAACATGGATCGCAATCGACACGCTGCAGTTTGGTCCGACTCTCTTTCATCACCACTAGAAAACCGTTACAGATATAAGTTAGTAGGCTATATATATTTACATATTACATTGAGGAAAATTATTATCCTATGCAGATTTTAAAAAAAAATGTATTTCTTAAATTTTGGGGTGTGAAAATAATTGGATTTGTGCTGAAATGAGAAAAGAGCTTGGTATTGATTTGGTGTATTCCATATTAGCAGGTAATAATCAATATGGAGATGGTGCTTATTAAACCGTAAAGAGCAGGGATGGGCTCTCATCAACCAATAGCTGCTCATCTCATATTATAACTGACCATGCTGAGCTAATGCACTTAATGCAACACATATTGCTTTATGGGTGAAATAATGGTGGTCAATTATGCTAATCAGGCAAGAAAATAACCTGGTAACAATAAGATATTCTAAAGATGAGATAAACAATAACATGGAAATGGTCATATTCAGTCATCTATAAGAGGCAAACCATCCATCAAAGTATGGCTTACTGCTATGAACATACTTTTTCTTGTCATTTAAAAAACTTAATTTGTCAGTCTAAGGTACACAATGGTATGACGGTGCATGAGAAAGCAAATCACTCAGCACTAATGCTTCTGCACATTTTGGGACACTGGCTTTATTTTATTCTGGTTAGGTGCTCAGTTCTCTCAACATTGTTTGGCTTTACAGAATAATGTTGGTAAAGTGCTCTTACATTCACAGAGATGGATCTACTTGGTCCACATTAGCGGATGTGTGCACTGGGCCAAAGAAATCCAAACTAAAACGTCAGAAAGTTGAATTTGGGGCAGCTCTTAGAACTGAAGCAAAATGTTTGTTCCTCTGCTTTCTGAATTAGTCCTAGAAGGTAATTCAGAGTCTGGGAATTAAAAGCGAGGGGATGATTTACAAATGAATGCAGTTTCAGTTGTGAAAATATAACTGTGTGTTTAGTTTGGGACACTGGAACAAACGACAGCTTCGATGGGAGAGGGAGAAAAAAAAGGGGAAGCCCCATGTTAATTTATTACAGATTTGCAGCATTTATCACCTAGACGCCAAGGCAACTACTCCATTGTGGCTTGAAATGAAATGAGTGGTCTTCTTCAGTAACAGAAACAATGTTCCCAGCCAGTTACAGGTCAGCAGACAGAGGCCTATAGCCCAGACAGAGGCCTATAGCCCAGACAGAGGCCTATAGCCCAGCCAGAGCCCTATAGCCCAGACAGAGCCCTATAGCCCAGACAGAGGCCTATAGCCCAGACAGAGACCAATAGCCCAGACAGAGGCCTATAGCCCAGACAGAGGCCTATAGCCCAGACAGAGGCCTATAGCCCAGACAGAGCCCAGAGTCTGAGTGTCTCAGCCCAACTGCAGTGTTGTGCTGTGTGCAAATGAACTGCTCTCCCTTTCTCTCATTTCTCATGCCACAGAATTTGTACTCCCTTTTCATGAATGTTAGGCCTTATCTTGTGGCCCTCCCTCTCAAAAAGCCTGCCCGGTGACAGAGGAGACCTGCCACGCAGAAAAGGAGGACCTGCCATGAACTGAGTGTCAGCCATTAAATATGATTTCGCCCCTGAATGGCGATGCAAACACATTCAACTCAGTGAAACTCATCAAGACCCGCATAATCTCTCTTTTCTTAAGCACAACAATGATTTCAGCTGGGAAATGCAATGCTTTTGGTGGGACTGAACCATTGATTCAAGTTGCATTCAAAGTAATAAATCAAGTCCAGCTTCACATCCTGTGCCCATTTGCCTAATTCAGTGGGGCTCACCATACTAGTCAATTAGTTGAAAGAATATATTCAATACACTGAGCAATGCACTGACAACACAGTATAATAAATCCCCCTTGCTTTAAACCCAGAACATAAGGCCAATGTCCACAAAAGAAAAGTGTTATAGTACCCTACTCTAACGGCAAAGTGCTTATTCTTGTGCAACGCTAATTTAAATTGTGTTACTGTAATGTTAGATGTTATATATTCTTAAACATTAAAAAGCTGCAATAAATCCTTGACTAAGCCAATGCAGGCTGTCCTGGGACGGGGCAGATACAGACAGACAGGATGTATAGAGGTGTTAAGCACTAGCCTGATGAAATAAGTAAGTGAACTGTCTGTTTGATTCCTCTCAGCGGCCATCATCCTAACCTCCACCTCCTCCACCACCTCCCCAATGCCCTTCAGAGGACAACTCCCAGGTCCAGTAGGACGTGTGTTTCTGAATTATTGTTTAGATTTTTTAACAAAGTTTCCTTCCAATTTTTATTGACTTTGCTTAAAGCTAGGCCACGCTCTCTTTTAATTACAGCCCCACACACACGCGCGCGCACACACACACACACACACGCACGCACGCACGCACGCACGCACGCACGCACACACGCACGCACGCACGCACGCACACACACACACACACACAAAAACACACCAACACACACGCACGCACGCACACAAACACACACACGCACGCACGCACACACACACACACACGCACGCACACACACACACAGATGAACAGAGTGAAGGAACAGCTGTGTCAGAGCTCTCAGTAGTCAGACCATTGTAATCTGCATTAACCACATTGCAGGGGAGTGCAAAGGGTCAAAGTCTTTAAGTGCCTGTAGGGATCTGTGCTGCTTGTGGATTACAAGCTATCACTCTGGGTACATTGGGGTAATTGTACAGTGCCAGCAGCACTGCCTCTCTGTTGTTCACATGAAATGATTTACCATACGTGTTCATGTTTTGATTTCAAGGCTGAGAGAGTATTCATTGTCATAAGGGTTTCAAGTGGAAGATTATGTGATGGGGCTAATGCATGCTAGGCTTTAACAATGAACAATGAATTAACCTAAAGACATGGTTGTAGTTAGAGGTGTAATTCAACTCATACATATCCCATATCAAGTGGCCTGTCTATGAATTCCATTGAAAACATTATCAACTCATTTAAAAATTTCAATCATTTTAAATTTCAACAGTTATTCAATTTATTCTTATAATATATGGGGCAGCAGGTAGGGCGGCAGGTAGCCTAGTGGTTAGAGCGTTGGGCAAGTAACCGAAAGGTTGCTATATCGAATCCTCGAGCTGACAAGGTAAAAATCTGTCGTCCTGCTCCTGAACAAGGCAGTTAACCCACTGTTCCGAGGCCACCACTGTAAATAAGAATTTGTTCTTAACTGACTTGCCTAGTTAAATAAAAATATATAAAGTGTGGAAATTGTGTCAACTCAAAGCTAACAGCATTTTGTGCCAGCCAACAGGCCTCCAGTATGATATGTACAGGCATTTTCTGGGAGGCAATTCAGGATGGTCAGTAGCAGCAGACAGTGAAGCCCTGGAGACCTGAGGAGCTGAGCATCATTGTTTTTCTGATTCCTTGAGAGAGGGTTAGACAGTGAGAGGGAAGGACCTTTACAGCTCTTTCACAGGACTGGTGATGACTGTGTATAGAGGAACTTGGTCTCAGAGCATTTCGTATCATTCTGTACATAAAGTCGAGACACTCCATTTAGTATGATATGTTATGTTTGGGACGGGTACATGAGACAGATGATTACTTAAGGCAAAAACTAAAGGAGGGTGGTGGGTGGGGGTGGATGGGTGGGCGTATAACGGTTGCGAGTTCGAATGTCATCCCGGACATCTTTAGCATTTTATCTAAATAGGAACTTTTCAACTACTTACTCTTTTACAGCTGCTTTGCAACTACTTAGCATGTTAGCTAACCCTTCCCTAAACCTAACCTTAACCCTTTTAGCTAACCCTTCCCCTAACCCTAATCTGGATCCTTAAACCTAACTCCTCAACTTAACCCTAACCTTAACCCTAACCCCTAGCCTAGCTAATGTTATTGAGCTAGCTAACTTTAGCCAACTAGCTAGAATTCGTAACATATTTCACGTTTTGCAAATTCGTAACATATATTATGAACTACAATTAGTAACATATCATACGAAATGGGTGATGGACCTCCACAAATTAATACATACGATATGTTTGAAAGGTAAGATAGCATACTATATCAAGTGTCTCTTATTTACGTCCGAAAAATATGAAATTCTCTGAGACCAGGTTGCTTAGAGGGACATCCTATAATGATCAGAATTGACTAGTGTATCTTGCAGTCATTAGATACAAGTATTCCAAAAACGTTTTTTATATAAATGATGAAATCGAAACCATCCATCAAATATCATAAAATCTATTATTTTTTCCTTTCTATGCATGTTTCTCGCTAATGTAAATGTCTCATTAATCCCATTAACTTCTCAGAGCCTTTTAAAAAGGGGAAACACATATGTCTTGATGAATATAGTCAGGGCCTAAATTTAGTGTCATTGAGAACAGCTTTCCCAGAGCCAGGCAGCAGACAGCTTGTGTGATGCCTGGCCTGCCTGCGCTGCGTCGCACGGAGCTTATATTTATCCCAGCCGTCTGTGTCTGTCTGTGGAGGAATGACAGAGAGCTCAATGGAGGCGTCCGTCTCCACGTCTCCCCTCCCGCCGCCCCGACACTCCCTTCCCCCATCCCGTCCCCTATACCTCCAGACACTGGTGATGAATGCAGGCGTAGTGTGTGTGTGTGTATGTCTCAACCACACACAGATGACATTATTAACACAGTATAACATGTGATGGAATGTCTGTGCCACACCGGCAGGTCCCAGGCACAGCACAGAGGCACCCCAGCTGTGATTTATTCCTGTACCCATGAAAAAGTAAGCGTGCCATTAAAAACACAGGCGTTTGGAGGCTGCCCCGCTCGCAGGGTGTGTGATCGATAATGTCACTCTTTTTCAATGCACATTTTGAGGCAGCCACACCATCATATAACCCCCTGATAGAGGGATCTGGCCACACACACACCGCACACCACTGTATTTACAGTGCAGTTATCTGCACTCACACATAAATCAGCAGAGCTAATGTGGGAGATAATGGACTGTAAATGGCAAAGTCCCTGATTGATATCTCCACTTAGAGCAATTATTGGTTTTTAAAACTTGAGAAAAGACAAAAGTTTGCCAACTTACCTTTAGGCCTGGCTACTGTGTCTCAGCATCTCATTTGTTAGTGTTTGTTGAGTGGGTTCCCAAGGCAGAAAAACAGGACACCTCAGACAAATAACAACTAATGTTGTGGCTCGGAATGAATACTTAGCAGAACTTCTACTCCATGTACTGGGCTTTGTCCTACTGAAACAGAATAGGTTATGAAGAGATATTCACATTCATAGTGTTTATTGCTTAACATATTATCATTTATTATTATGATTTCAAATTAATTTACCTACCTTACCTATTTATTTGACTTTTATTTCTGTCATATTATTTGACGTAAAAATAAGGGCCTACCAGAGTGGATAATTCTGATACAAGCCAAACATGGATCAAATTTATCTAATTCCAACCTAATCAAGTGAGTTCTGCGAAAAAAGGAAAGCTTTTTTCTTGGTAGTGAGGCCTCATCCCTGATAAAATAAAAAAGAGATTATGAGGAAGAAAAGAAATGCTGCTAAACTTCCTCATAGCTGAGACTGTATTCTGGATTACATTTTAGTCAAGTTACAAAAACGAAACCATTGGGAAATACACTCTCAGTCTTTATCCCAAATGCAAAGCTATTTGCATACAGCAAAACAATGCACAGATAATGTGATGCATAGATGCAGAGGGCATAGATGCAGAGGGCATAGATGCAGAGGGCATTGCAAGGCATATTTATATGTGGGAAAATGAAGAAAATGAAGCTGACAAGAGGTACATTTCAGACAAACGCTTTTATTCATTTGTAAAAAAAAGTGTCTCAGTGTTCTTGACTGCCATGAAAATGAACTATTAATCTGATTTCCAAAGGAATTCCTCATGCCAGAGACGGCCCTGACAGCTGCAATACAGAAGTTGTTGTGTGGTCAACAAACAATTTTCCTGGGCTTCAGTGCCTTTCAAAGGGGATTTTTTTCTTTCAGCCAGATCATGTGAAAAATGTCACTGTCAAAGGATCTCTCCTTTTCTTCTCTCACAAAGATGTCAGATGGAGAGAGTTAGAATTTCCAAACATGTTAATGAGTAAGAGAGTAAACTCTAAACTCAGAGCCTTCCTCCACACACAGCCTAAGGGAAAAAATGCTTTTCACTCTGAGACTAACTTCCCTTCTCTGTAACTTTGAGCAATAAGGATGTTTTAGGATGTGGTCAACACAGGACACTGACTTATGAAGTTCTTAAATATTAATTCAATACTACCCAATTCAAGCAAACGATTCATACATGTATTTTTATAGTATATACATATTTATAATCATATAAGTATATACATATTTCTGGCCTTCATTAGTTTTGTGAAATAAGAAAGATAAGAATAATTTGTTCGAGATCAAAGTCAATTCTGAAATGGAGTGATGGGAGGGGAGGTGTGTGTGTGTGAGTGAGTGAATGAGCAGAGCATGAGAAGAACTGACAAGTGGGCTGTTCGGCTGCTCTCCCCGCCCCCTAGACACCCACCCCTAACCCCTCCCCAGAGCCCCAGCCCCTTCCTCCAACCCTCCCCTCTCCATCCCTCCATCCTGCCTGCCTCATCTGCAGCCTCTCATCACGGCTACATCCTGTCATCACACACACATCCCTGTCACACTACGCCTGATTGACGAGGGCACTTTTGATAATGGCATCAGGAACAGGGGTGTCTGCCTTGTCATTAGAGCCTATCAGAGCTGCCTTATTACAGCTTAGGAACCGACCGGAAGACAGTCACAGCCCCGGTGGTGTGGAGATACGGCCTGAGATAATCAAGCTCTGGTACGTACTAATATAGCACCAGGCTCAATGCATCTATCACACGCATCAAAGTTAAATACCCTCTGAGAAGCTCAGATGAACTACCCACTGCTCGTCTGACGGATGGGAATAAAAGGAACAGCTAACCAGAATTATCATTGACAGCTGTACATGTTCATACTTGATATAACACATTTTTGACAAAAAGAAAACATGTCGGTAAAACCCACAGCGCCATAACAACAGAGAAAACGTAAACACCGTCCAATATGTTTGAAGTCAGTTGAACTGAGCCCTCTGAGCACAGCACACACAGCTCCACATTAAACCTGACAAGCTACCACAACTCTGGAGAGAGTGGTGGTTACCAGTTAGGAGTTAGAGGGAGAGGTCATGTTTATGTCTGCTGATTTGGGTTCGGTTGCCAAGATGGACTTTCCAAACCGGATGATTTCACTTGGAATCTGACACTGTGCAGTAACATAGTTAGCATATAGGGGGTTACAGGCACATGTGGGGTAAAGCTACAGGCAGGCACCCCATGTTGTCTTTCCCCAGACTGGAGAGGGATATACAGTGCCTTGCGAAAGTATTCGGCCCCCTAGAACTTTGCGACCTTTTGCCACATTTCAGGCTTCAAACATAAAGATATAAAACTGTATTTTTTTGTGAAGAATCAACAACAAGTGGGACACAATCATGAAGTGGAACGACATTTATTGGATATTTCAAACTTTTTTAACAAATCAAAAACTGAAAAATTGGGCGTGCAAAATTATTCAGCCCCTTTACTTTCAGTGCAGCAAACTCTCTCCAGAAGTTCAGTGAGGATCTCTGAATGATCCAATGTTGACCTAAATGACTAATGATGATAAATACAATCCACCTGTGTGTAATCAAGTCTCCGTATAAATGCACCTGCACTGTGATAGTCTCAGAGGTCCGTTAAAAGCGCAGAGAGCATCATGAAGAACAAGGAACACACCAGGCAGGTCCGAGATACTGTTGTGAAGAAGTTTAAAGCCGGATTTGGATACAAAAAGATTTCCCAAGCTTTAAACATCCCAAGGAGCACTGTGCAAGCGATAATATTGAAATGGAAGGAGTATCAGACCACTGCAAATCTACCAAGACCTGGCCGTCCCTCTAAACTTTCAGCTCATACAAGGAGAAGACTGATCAGAGATGCAGCCAAGAGGCCCATGATCACTCTGGATGAACTGCAGAGATCTACAGCTGAGGTGGGAGACTCTGTCCATAGGATAACAATCAGTCGTATATTGCACAAATCTGGCCTTTATGGAAGAGTGGCAAGAAGAAAGCCATTTCTTAAAGATATCCATAAAAAGTGTCGTTTAAAGTTTGCCACAAGCCACCTGGGAGACACACCAAACATATGGAAGAAGGTGCTCTGGTCAGATGAAACCAAAATTGAACTTTTTGGCAACAATGCAAAACGTTATGTTTGGCGTAAAAGCAACACAGCTCATCACCCTGAACACACCATCCCAACTGTCAAACATGGTGGTGGCAGCATCATGGTTTGGGCCTGCTTTTCTTCAGCAGGGACAGGGAAGATGGTTAAAATTGATGGGAAGATGGATGGAGCCAAATACAGGACCATTCTGGAAGATAACCTGATGGAGTCTGCAAAAGACCTGAGACTGGGACGGAGATTTGTCTTCCAACAAGACAATGATCCAAAACATAAAGCAAAATCTACAATGGAATGGTTCAAAAATAAACATATCCAGGTGTTAGAATGGCCAAGTCAAAGTCCAGACCTGAATCCAATCGAGAATCTGTGGAAAGAACTGAAAACTGCTGTTCACAAATGCTCTCCATCCAACCTCACTGAGCTCGAGCTGTTTTGCATGGAGGAATGGGAAAAATTTCAGTCTCTCGATGTGCAAAACTGATAGAGACATACCCCAAGCGACTTACAGCTGTAATCGCAGCAAAAGGTGGCGCTACAAAGTATTAACTTAAGGGGGCTGAATAATTTTGCACGCCCAATTTTTCAGTTTTTGATTTGTTAAAAAAGTTTGAAATATCCAATAAATGTCGTTCCACTTCATGATTGTGTCCCACTTGTTGTTGATTCTTCACAAAAAAATACAGTTTTATATCTTTATGTTTGAAGCCTGAAATGTGGCAAGAGGTCACAAAGTTCAAGGGGGCCGAAAACTTTCGCAAGGCACTGTAGCAGTGGGAGCAGCAGAGTGTAGTGGCCATGTGGGGACTGGAGGGGTTAGCCTGGTCACCCGACCCTGCATGTTTGGAGCAGATGAGCACTATGGTCTGTGCAACTACAGCCAGGGTACAATCCTGTACTTCTTCCATAACACTATATCTGTATACTGTAAGTATAATTGTGCATCATAACAATGGAAATTATTGTCCAACTGTTCCTTGAGTAGACATTGGCACACCTTATTCCTCTTGTAAAAGTTATAAAAGTTATTCCTCTTCTGTCAAAGTTGTTCCTCTTCAAACATGAACAGAGAGAGTGGTAAGTCTGAGCAAACACAGACTTACAATATGTTCCTAAGAGCCTGTCCTTGAGTCATACTGTACATGGTGTTGATGGGCTGGCTCATGTGTGGTGCGTGTAAACGGCTTACCATTTCTGGGAAAGATTAATTGATGGCTGTGCTACAACAGGACAGGGGGTTGCTCACGGAGGTCACAGAGGTTGCTCACGGAGGTCACACAGGTTGCTCACAGACTCTAGTGTATACCACATCCCATCTTCCAAAAGCATCAGTAGGATTTCAACAGAATAAAATGTACACAATAAAACATACAACATAAGCTTTTACTGCCTAACAACACACCCAAGTGGCTCTAGTGAAACTTCTGGATATTTCTCTAAATATGACATCATTGAAACTGTTCAATGCAACATCTGAATCATTATGTGGATGCGTAAAGTGGAAATTTCATAATTTCAAATTCAGTACCGCTGTAGGACAAACTGGACACTGAAAAAGGAATGAAAAGACAGGAGAAATGAAAAGTGTGTGGCTGGCAGGATAATAACAGAACCATAGCACAATACACAGTGCAACTCAAAAGACCTGGGCTTTCTAATGGAAGAATAACTGGTTTGAATTATGGATAGATCTGAATAGTGTCTCTTATCTACAGATGGCTGAACACACGACAATCCTAAGGCTGGCCTGTATAATTGTATCACTAATAAGCAGTAAGGCCAATTAGGTCTATAAGTGTGCTGTAATCACTTGGACAGGAGAGATACAGAGAGAGGAGAGAAAAGGAGGGAGGACGAGGCAGGGATAGAATGAACGAATGAATGCATCCCTCTTTCCACCCACACTGACAGGTGTAATTAGACATACTGTAAATGTACCATTGAAAAGTCCACAGTGAGAGTGAGGCTGGGGGGTGAGGAAACCTTCATGTATTTTCACTGTGCCCACTCATTTTGATTCATTCTTTGTTGTGATAAAATGAGTGTATGACAAGTAACAAGGAGAAGAGGGTTAGGACATGGTGCTATGTTACAACGATCTGACTACAAGGATATTCATTAGAGCCTGAGATCCCTGGTGTGAGACTAATCTCTAAATGCCAAGTTGAGCCCAACACAACATGGTAACTTTCAGAACACATGGTTTTGTTTGCCTATTTCAATCCACAGAAAATATCTGCTGCATCATTAGTTTATATTATAGCCTGCCTTTTTTATTCTCCAGTTCCTCTCTTAATTGTTCCTGTCTTAAACATGCCCAAGACTGCCAGGCATGTGGTATGGACAGTTTGGAGGTGACAGTGTAACCATGTACCAGTCACAATGCAGACGGGCTAAAAACCGCTCTAGACAAGCTGTCTGACTGTCACAACATTTGTTTGCCACATTACATTCCTCTCTGCCACTGAGGGTGGCTGTGAAACGGCTGACATTCTGCACGCTGCCTCGCCATAATCCCAAATCGCTTTATTTTCTTCCTTCCTGCGAACTGCAATATGTCTCAAGTCAAATATGTTGGGCAGCAATGGAATATCAGCACAATGGTGTAGGAGTTCTATGCAAAGTTTTGTCCCCTCAGTGTTCTGGAACTTTTTAGAATTCAGCTAGTTGTGAGGACAAAAGCCTGGGTGGACTGTGAGGACTATCAATACATTTAAACAGGGGCATGCATTTCTCATAAAGTGGCTCCCAAAGGCAGCCAGAGCAAACGGGGAGGGGGCTGTCTGATCAACACATAAAAAGGACCTCAGTTATGAAGCAGACAGAAAATGAAGAGAAAGAGAAAAGTGTAAGAAAAAGAAACAAAAGAAATAGAGGAAACGGGGGAGAGAGAAAAAACATCTGAATGAAAAGGTCACGACTGGCAGTTGATTTGAAGAGTTTCTGCGACCTCACAAAGGGCCATGACATCATCAGGTATTGAAGTAGGAGACGGGAGAAGGGATTCTTTAAAAAGCAGGCCGCTTACCGAGGACGTAATTACATTTGTGCTAAACATGCCCAAGTGCTCCTGTGCTGAGGTTGGGAGAGAGGGGGAATCATGTTCAGAGCTGGGGGGTGGAGGGCTGAATTAATCAACTCTGTTCTGTTTGCTGTGTGTGGGGGGAAACTCTTTTAATAGCAAAATCTTTCTCACCGCAAGCTGTATTCTCAACAACACGATGTGTCCTTATGTTTTGGACATTTTTCCCTAAAGGTTTTTTCCCATTTCCCTTTTGTGCTAGCTGTTCCGGTCTGTTTTGGCTATAAAAATCCACCGAAATTGCAAACTATGTAAAAGTCTGAAAAGGTCCCCCCGCCCTCTACACCCACATCTCCCCTCCTCTCCTAACTCTGGGACCTTCCTTCCTTAGCACCAGGAGCATATAAAGCCTTTGCAGTGCATGGTGGGTAGGCATGGTGTGAAGTGCACAAGGAAGGAATGCTATTAAGTAAGTTATGCACATAATGAATCTGAGAAATGCTTGGGAAAACTTCAGCAACATTTATTCCTCTTTCTGTTCAGCCAGTTTCTCAGTGAAAGGTCCAGGACCACTGGTGAATACAGTAAATCACTCTTTAGTTCTGGAGAGACAGAGAGACAGAGAGAGCGAGAGAGCGAGAGAGCGAGAGAGAGAGCGAGAGAGAGAGACAGAGAGAGAGAGAGAGAGAGAGAGAGAGAGAGAGAGAGAGAGAGAGAGAGAGAGAGAGAGAGAGAGAGAGAGAGATAGAGATAGATAGATAGATAGATAGATAGATAGATAGATAGATAGATAGATAGATAGATAGATAGATAGATAGATAGATAGATAGATAGATAGATAGATAGATAGAGATAGAGATAGATAGATAGATAGATAGATAGATAGATAGATAGATAGATAGATAGATAGATAGATAGATAGATAGATAGATAGATAGATAGATAGATAGATAGATAGATAGATAGATAGATAGATAGATAGATAGATAGGGGGGAGAGAAAAAGAGCGAGAGCTCCATGCCCCCATCCACAGAACTTCCAATCAAACTCCGTCTCACGGTCATATTTTCCTAAAACATTATTCTGTCGATTCTGTTCAACAAGTTGGTTAAAGCATGACAAAACCTATTCAAAATGTCTCACCATAAATATACATAGAAAATGACAAACAGGCACATTGGCTCACAGTGATAAAAAAGTTTTCTCTAAGTGCTTAGAATAAACGTCACTCACAAAATACTAACCAAGTATTCAACAAGTCCTGGCGTGGTGACTGTGATGTGAGGTGACAAATTCACCAGGCATATGATATCTCTGAGAGAGAGCGGGTTTCTTCCCTGTTCCTGTCACGCTAGGATACAGCAGCATGACATGCCAGCACGATACTGACAGGCCCACAGCAGCAACACACACTGCACAGTTAGCATATTAAATCCAATTATACATTTGACAAGATTATGTTGAAATTACGTTGTTGATTTAATCTCTTGGGCCGCAATGTGATGACACTGCCAAACAACTCCAAGCCTAGTGGCCAAGGGCCAATAGCATAGACGCATACCATACCCTTACAGAAAAACCACATGAATTCACATGTGGAAAATCACATTATTTCACATGCAATTTAACATGTGAAATCATGTGAAAATATGTGTTTTGGAACACTTCACGTGGTAACATGTTTTCACATGTGTAATTGAATGTTATCACGTTGCTTTAAGTCTTGTCAGGTTATCACATAAACTTCATATAAGATCACGTGATTACATGAAAACAGGTGGTTTTGGAACGCTAACTACCAGGCCTTGAAACTGAGACCTCTAAAGATACAACACCCTTCCTCCTCGCTCCGCAGACACTTCTCACATTTTCCCACAACTTCAGAGGACGGACTTCAGCTTAGCATCCAGCCTGGTCAAAGATGTCTTTCCTATGGATTGGATCTGTTTTTCTATGGCCTAGAGCCTTCATCTGTTTTCTCCTTGCCATGATCTATTTTATGGATGTTGGTCCATGACGGCTTCATGTTGCCATCGATGCCTCCTTTTCTATATTTCTCTCAGGACCCAGAACACCTGTCTGCTCTAATCACTAAGTCCTTCCCAGCAGGACTGCCATCGCTGAATAGACACTGGCTGCTCTCTGACATTGGTAGGAACAAGACAGTATAGATCCAGTTTGGCAATGAATAACAAAGAAGCTGCAAAGACACACACAACAGGAGGATCTGTTCAAGCTCAGTTCAGCATCTTTATGTTTCTGTGCTTGCTACTACGGAATGACTCACAAGCATCGTAAAGCCGGAATTGTGACGTGTCATTATGCAAATAAATAGCATGACGTGAGGGGATACTGGAACCATATTTTCATTTCCGTTATGAAGAATGAGTCACCCAACAGCCCAAAATGACAAGTACACAAGATTTCCTGGAAGTGCAATAAAATGACTTATTATGGATTAGTGAAGAGAGGTAAAAGAACATGAGCTAATACCTTACACATGCTTCACTAACTAGTCAGAAATGACTCTTGTGGTTTCTATAGGTGCTTTTTAGAATTCCATCAACATGTATCATGGTCTGGAATCACAGCCATGATCAAGAGAATGACCACAGACATTCTGGGAATTCCCTCCCAGGCCAGTGTTCCATAATGCCCAGGCTGTGAAGTTTGCTCCTGTGAGCCATAACCTTGGTCACTGTCTGACTACTATGAAATAATCTACCAGTCAGGTTAATAAACCGCCACAGCCAATGTGACAAAGGGATCTGCTCAAAAACATGATTTTTTTACTCCACATTAGTCAGAAGAACTGACAAATATCCTACAATGCCCCATACAAGGACAGGGCTGTGATAGGCAGGTTTCCCCTAAAATGGAATCTTTTGTAAAGGCAAATAATGACTAAGGTTTACTTAGTGATGAAAACCTCAGTTTTTATCAGTTTTTCATGGAAAACAATTTGACCTTGAATGCAGCACTATGTTTGTTTCCCCAGGAGCTTTATGAAAGGGGTCCATTTAAGGCCCCACATGAATCTGTAACCCCCTCCACCCCTTTTACTGAAAGAGATAAGAGACCAGGTATTAATCGATACCTAACCCTTCAAAACAAAACAGAAGTAGGACATTACTACACCGACTTGTTATAACTGCTGATTTGACAATATAATTGATGTAAAAGGATACAAGCTAGCTCTACAAAAGAAAAGTACTTCTTACACTTTATTTAGACGTATGATAATACAATCTAAATGTCACATTTACTACAACCATCAATATTATGACTAAGTCTCTCTGAAGATAACTGCAGAATGTTATCTGAATGTTTGTTTGACACTATACAGTCATCACTCCAGTTAGCCAAAGGGGGCAGTGGGTGATAGGATAGGCCTATAAGAGAAAGGGGGATACCTAGTCAGTTGTACAACTGAACGCATTCAACCGAAATGTCTTCCGCATTTAACCCAACCCCTCTGAATCAGAGAGGTGCAGGGGACTGCCTTAATTGACATCCACGTCATCAGTGCCCAAGTAACAGTGGGTTAACTGCCTTGCTCAGGGGCAGAATGATAGATTTCTACCTTGTCAGCTCTGGGATTTGATCCAGCAACCTTTCGGTTATTGGCCCAACACTCCTAACCCCCAGCCTCATTCACTTTGCAGTTAGTATGTACAGTCCCACTCCTCAAGGCAGCCTGTCAATGCAGTCCGGCCGTGTCACAATCACAGACACTAGACACATGACCCTACCGTATTACTAACAAACATACTATTCATTGGGTTGGTTGAGACTATGCACATTAATACACATTGAAAAATATGATATTATATACGCATACATGGGTGTTGGAATACATATCAGCATGGGGGTTTATTTCATCAGAAAGCAGCGTTACCTTTTCTTAGTGGCTATAAAAGGTGGGATTATCACCCAGCTTGTAAAGACTGTCAGCCTATTTGAGTGAGACGTAAAAAAACAACAGACAGGACTCACAGCTGATAGTTAAGTCAAGGCAGGTGTTTGGGCAAACTACAGCTCCTGCTCTCTCTCAGAATGGCTGATCGGTCAGGGATGTCTGCATTGTTACACACACAGCCTGTCAATGCAGCCCGGCCATGCCACAATCACAAAAACGAGACACATGACCCTACCGAAATTACTAACAAACATACTATTCATTGGGTTGGTGGAGACTATTCACATTAACACACATTGAAAAATATTAGATTGTATACGCATAAATGCGTGTTGAAATACATAGGCTAAAACACGTGGATCACGTATGTTTCAGACAGATTTAGTAGAGATGTAAATGAGACCAGACATGTGGAACACTGTAAAATACAGTCTATATGCTCCCCTCGGCTGAAAGGCCTGATCAGCAGTAGCAGGAGAAACAGTCCATGCTTTCTGCCAGTTGGTTGCTGAGGTGCAGGAGACCCCGGACCCCCCAGAGTTCAAAGATGACTGGTTTCCCACAGAGCAACACCAACAGACTCCATACAACACCTCTTTTTCTGCCTCTTTGGAACTAAATTCAGCTTGTTGTGAAATAAGATTGTGCTTCATTAGGTTTGAAAAAGATTAGCATATTTACTACAGCCCTAGCTCTCTGTATTGCATGGCCCCAGATATACAAGGGAGTTAGAATGGGATTAATTCCCAGCTGTGGATCTGGTGTGACTGAGCATGTTTGTCCAGCAAACAGTCTCCTTCCTTAGCTCCTACTGATCAGCTCCACTGGTCAACCCCACTGGTCACTCCTGTCCGGCCTCCAAACCTGCTTATAGATTTCCTTTGCTGTGTGGCCTGAGACAGGTCAGTGGGTCAGCCTGTTGCAGGGCACTCTGCTAGTGATCGTTCTCTAAGGTCCTGGGTTGGGTGTGGAATCTATCATCATTAATGCACCAGTCCACTCTTGTTAGTCCGCTGGCCAAACACGATGAGGAGAGAATAGAGGCCCTGTGTAAGGTGGCTTTTGAAAAGAGATCAAATTCATCACTTCAGCTAATAATTGGGCCAAATAGAGCCAAGTCAGAAAGGGCAAGAGGTCACAGCCTTAACGTGGTGGTGTGGTGATGGAAAATCACCAATTTGATAACAGTGATTTTTAGAATGGTCACTGTTTGATTATTATTATTATTATGACAAACATTGTCATAATTCAGTTAATTATCAGTATAGGCACTTCAAAGTAAGAGAAAATGTATAGTTTCTTTATATTAGATTTTCTTTTACGTGGCCATTTTCACTGGAGCTGCAAATGACAAAGTAATATGACTCTGTCAAAGCCCATAAAAAAACATACATCTCCTGACCACACGGCCGAAAGACCACCTGCGAATCCTGACAGGTTTTTTTAAAGCCTGCCTCACACCAGCAGCTGGGAGTCCTCACACTGATGAATATAGGAAATGTTGGGTTACGGTACCACGATCCTGGAGTAATATCACAGTTTCTCCATCACCTGAACGTGCACTCTCACACTCGCTGCCTGTCTGCTGTAAAACCTGGTGAGAGAACACAGCTGCTAACATTAATGTAGGCCTCCACCTTTCTCCTCCCCTGAGATATAGGGCTGTTCCTTTATCCCAAATCCTGCCTCAAAGCAAACGATGCATCTGTTTTATCATACCTTTGACCCCTCAGGAGAAACAGATAATACTGAATTCCATATTTCCCAGAGTTGGTGAGCAAGGTTAACCATTAGTCACCATCAATCACACAGAGCATGACAGTCACAGCACTGACCACACGCTGACTACAGAGTCACCACACCATTCTACTCTGGACAATGGAATGGGCTGTGGAGACCAGGAGGACAGTGAAAACCATAAACTCACACACACACACACACACACACACACACACACACACACACACACACACACACACACACACACACACACACACACACACACACACACACACACACACACACACACACACACACACACACACACACACACACACACACACACACAGATGAAGAGAAACAATAGTGCAAACATTGCTGAACTGCACTGCAGTTAAACATATGCTTGGGAGATGTAGCCATGGAAACTGTCAGGGAGACTTCAAAGCACCGTAAAGAGTGGGAACAGTAAGGTCTCTGGATTACATATGAAACCACACTGCTTTTCACTTACAGAAAAAACTTTTTCTGAAACTATAGCCACAGATAAGACCCGTGTGAAAAATCGATAAGGGAGCTCAGCTGTCAGAGTGACTGTGCTGACTGACTAGCCTAACTCTCAGTGGAGGGAGCCAGTCAGAGGGAGACAGAGTGGGAAGAAGGGTTTAGGGACGCCCACAGGAGATAAGAGCACAGAGACACAGCCACATGGGAACATTTCTCTTTTTTCTCTCCCAAAGTCCCCAAATCTTTAGAGGAACAGAGTGAGTGTTTGCCTTCCTCCTTAGGTAGACGTCTGTGACAGGCCTGCCCCCGCTGGGACTGGGGAGCAGAGCTCGTTCTACGCTGGGCTGGCAGTGGGAACGGGGAACGGAACTGCCTGGGTAATCTCCCATTAAACCAGGCCTATTTATCACGGAGGTAATGATAAGAATCAGATTTAAAGGTGAACCCTGAGATGGGTCAGAGCCTTGCACAGGCGGTAACGCGTCTGCAGGAGGAGTGGCTGATAACCCGGGACAATGCGGATGACCGGCCTGTCAGATAAATAAAACAAACGGGCGCTGTCCTATAAAGATAGACCACGTGGTGGTGGCCAGGCCGCTACGCAGAACAAACGCAGCACAGTGGAGGTGGAAAAGAAGAGGAGTGATGTCTAAAGAAAGAGAGAACACGTCTTTAAGGCAGGAGAAAGGCAGGGTCTGAGTGGGCAGCAGGCAGAGCAGAAGCAGCTGTACAGCCAGTGACACACAACTGGTCCAAGATTCATTAACAAACAATAATAATAAAAAACGGAACCAAAGAGAGCCACAAGTTATGCTGCATGATTGGTCCAGAGCTCATTGACCCAGCGCTCATTGGTCCAGAGGTCAATGGTCCAGAGCTCATTGGTCCAGAGCTCATTGGTCCAGAGCTCATTGGTCCAGAGCTCATTGGTCCCCACCTAGTGGGCGTCTGAGCCTGAGTGGATTGTCCTCTGCTCGTTGTGTCACCCTGTGAGGTCATCAATGGCCGCCCTGATACTCAGACACTTCCCCTCTGAGGAACAACAGAGCACTAAAGTACTGACCTCTGGGAATCTTTCGGTTCAGGAACCTGTGAGGTCATGTTTTCCGTCCTCTCTCCAGGCACATGTTGTCCTGTCCCTGACCAGCCCAGCTAACTGAATCAACTCACACAGCTACTCCAGTTATGATAATATACTAGCTGGAGAATAACAATAGAGAGTATCCACTGGGCAAATCAACGTTGTTTCCACGTCATTTCAACAAAGAAATTCTGATTGGATTTGCAAAAAGTCATCAACATAAGGGAATTGAGTATTTTTTTTCACCCAACGTTTAACCTAAATCCAATGTCATGATGACATATTTTGTTGATTTCACGTTGAATTCACGTTAGTCGACAACTCAACCAAATGTAAATCAAATCTAGATGTTGACCTGCCGTCTGTGCTCAGTGGGTACTAGCCCTAGAATAATATAATGAAATAATACGTCCTGAAGCCCTGAGTGACAGAAGGATATCTTGTGTTACTTCATAAACAGAAGAGGGTTTGTCACCTGTACAGGTTTGTCACCTGTAACTGTAACTGTAATGTCTTAACAGCCTCTACATAAATCACTCATAAAAGACCTTCAAGCCCAGTGGATGTGGATAGGCATTCTCATTCTATAGGCTGAATTAACGACGAGCCTCGTCTCCTCAGAAGACTGATGAGATCAGAAGAGAGCTCAGGAGACCAATCAACAGTGTCACCTCAGTGTCTACAGCGAGGCGTTGTCTGTCACTGGGTCACGTCAAACAGCACCCTGACACCAGGCGTCAGTTAGTTCCTCCCTTTACTCTGCATTACTGGAGATAAACACGTCACTATTGAGCCTCACTGGCTGCAATTAACTGGCCCCTAATGCATCTAGAAGTACTTGGATGGATGCAAATACTCTATAATGCCGTGTTTTAGCTATGTTTTTGAGAATATATCATTTTTTCCCAACCAGATTTGACCAAAGTTGTGAAAATGTGAATAAGGAAAGCATTAAAAACAAAAGAAAAGTATTTATGTAGGTACTAAATACACAAAACTAAGCCTAACATAAATATAATACTGGTCTGGTTCATAATGTTTAGATGTTGGTCTATTTTCAGACTAGAAAACAACAACAAAAACATCAGAGAACCAGTTGACAATGGGACAAAGGGAGTGTTCTTTTTTCTTCTTTTTTTAAAAGCGGAATAGAGTTGTTGTGGAAATTTCAGTACAGGAAGTACATAATGAAATGACTATTTCCTGCTTTTAACAATGCCCTAAAACATATTTCTTGATTGGGCAGAGGAGGCAGTTGGTTGCCCCTTTGGGCTGCCTTCCTAATAACACCACATTAGTCCAGAGACATACAAAAGCTTTGAATTTGCAGGAAGTCAAAGGCAAACAAAACTGTGTGACTATAACAACTAATTTAGATCACACATTTTGAGGCTCTACTGTTTACATTTCCCATGAGGTGATTGTTGTTACTCCGATCACGCAGATGCACACTCATCATACTGTATCAACGATGTCCAAACATGATGTCAGAATACACTGTAGCATGACACTCACTGAGTCAGATGGTACTAAAGTTGATATCCAGAAAATAGTATGCTTTTCTGAAATGACACAAGAACCAAACTGCCATAAGAACTAAAGCACTGTGTTCTGAAGAGTTGTTATTGACTAGTTTTATACAGTATTTACATAGCATATCGGCTGAAATCCTCCTCTAAAGCCTATAACACAGTGTTCTGGTCTAGAGCACTGCCTGTCTGGCAGGGACATGGTGACCTAATCCCAGTCCTGTTCTACCACAACAACATAAAAGTGTGGGAAAATAATCCTACAGGTAGGTATCTCTGCCATCTGTTTTTCCCCCACACATTTTGCACTCTAACATACATATTGTTTAAAAACATTTTTTGTTGCTTTGTTTATCCATACACACATATGGACACTTGGGCTGCTGGTAACGGTGCGATGACAACAACAACAACAATAGATTAACACCAACCCCCTCTTCCCATTCCACAGGTTTTGGTTCCCATGCGTGTTGGGAATTCAATTACATCCTATTTGACGCAGAACACACACACACATACCCACAACATATCATTGTTTTGGTTTTCGATAGGGTGAGCAGAAGTTATTCATCTCACTGTGAACAAGTTCCTTTTTTCTAAGAAGTCAGAGTCCCCCCCCTTCTCTCTCTCCTTTACGCTAGTGTCTGCAGCTGTATTTTTAATCAAGGGAAGGATCCATAGAGAAATGGCCATTTCTTCTTTTCTTTCCCAGCATTACATTCCTACCCCTCCTGTCTCTGCTCATGGATCACTGGTTAGCTTAGAAATACAGCCGGCACAAAAGCAGCAGCTGACATGTGGGGCTTAATGGCAATAATGGCCATTTTTAAGCCCAATCAATCACATTTAGTGGACATCTCCATTTTTTGTCCCTGAAAAGGTATAAATAATAATAATGATAGAAAGAAGTCTGGAGAAGAAATGCTACAGGGAGAGAGAAAAGCACCTCCTCTGTAAATATTTTAACTGCTTATTACGATTTGGAGCCTGGTACAAAAGAAGCATCTGTGCTCCACAGAGCAGGCTGAATGGACAGACCCAGATGGTTCTTAGAACCAAACAGTGAAAACTGATCCATGAGCTGGGCAAAGTAAAGCCCATTTATTTAACTATTTATTTATTGTGTGTGTGTGTACTTGTGAGAGTCAGTGTGTGTGTGTCTGTGTTTATGTGGGTGTCTGTGCTGCTGTGTGTATTGAGTGTGTGTGAGTGTGTGTGCAGTTGCTTTTATGTGTGGGTGTAAGTGTGTTTTTGATTGCGCAAATTGATCTGCAGTCCAAAAGCCCTGGTCCTACACCAAAAGCCCTGACAGAGGACAGAATTCTTTGGACAGCCCATAAAATGTGCAATGAATACCTCCATTTGTTTATCCTTGCAAGGTTCATATATTTCAATGTCTCTTCGCCTTTCTTTTATGAGTCTCCCTGACTTGCGGTGTGATTCGTAGACACGCAACACAGAGAGCCGAGGGAAAGGGGGGCCGATGAGTTGGGTTGTCTCAGCACAACAATGCACGCAATTTATTACTGTCGATAGCCTTTTTTTCTGGCTATTAGAAAAATACATGTATTTCAAAGATCCCTCCCTGGGAAGAGGAGCCTGAATTAACAATGAGGATGATGTGTGAAAGAGGTGAGTAAAGGAGTGTAAAGGACACTTGCTGCTGAAAGTTCACATTGCTCCCACTCTGTCCCTCAGAATAATGAAGGTACATGTAATAAAGGAGTAAAGGCAGAGAGCAGAGCTTTTCACAAGATATTATGGAAAATGTTACAGCTTTCATCCCTTCCTAATCCTCCGTGCTCTTTTATCTTGTTGGGTTTTTATTGGCCGAGCTGCTCCTGGGAACTTTACCCTAATAAAAAACAATCCTGCGGAATTTTCCAGAGAATTTATGCACTATGCAAAAAGATAGGCATGCCATGCCACTTCCTCAGTGGACACTTCTTTACGTAATGACACAAAAGGAATGTAATGCTTGTACTTGTTTTAGTGTTTAAGCAGGATAAATAAAACTGTGTCCGAACTCTGTGATCGTACATAGGGAGAATCTATATTGCTCATTAGACCACAACACAGTAGGGTTTCAGCCTCTGCCACTGTGGCTGATGGATCTGAACATCAGAGAGGGCTTTACGTGTGCTGTGGATTGAAGCAGTCAGATACACATACACAAGGTAGGTCTGTGAAAGAGTAGGTAGGTACAGTATAATGGATATCTTGGCAAACAGAGTTTATTCTGGTCCCTGTCCATCACCAGTCTAAGCCCTCCCAGGTAGTAAGGTACTACTGATGTACATGCCTCATTCAAGTGAATCATTTCAATAGGTAAATACAAATGTACTTGATACTCTGAATATTTTTTTTTTTAAATGAACAGACATTTAAATAGAATATTCAGCATAATATTCAGAAAGTACACTCTGTCTGTGTAAAATACCACGTGAATGACATACAAAACGGTGACAGAAAATATTGTCAAGGGCACAATGAATCATGTGATTTGAAAATAGTTTGATTCAGCTCTTCTGGAGGGCACATTTGAAAGAAAGAAGCTCTGTTCATTTTCAAAATCAAACTCATAAAAGCATCATTTGAGCAATAACAGAACAGAGGGGCCTAGTGGAAATTTACATATTAATCCAATGTTAAAATTCTCCCTGTATAACATTTTTTACAGGGTAAAATAAAACAGAAATGCTTCATGACAAAATGAATGTGGCCAGTGCCAAGACTTTGTTCTGGGTGCTCTGCATTTCTGAGAGCGTAGATTCACTGTCGCCACAGTAACGCAGCAGCTCTGAGCCATAAACCAGGCACTGGTGCGATGGAAGGATGGAGGAGACGTGGAGAATGCATCGTTCCATCACTCAACTCTCTGACTCTGATTTGGTCATACTCACCAAAGGCCTTTGCAGCTACTGAGGTTATATCATACAGTAAGGAGAAAGCAAATCAAAGATTTATACAAATCCTTTAATATAATTCCATCAGGCAAATCAAATAAGTGATAGACAGTATGTAATAAAATGTCTCTGGTTTCCATGCTACATAGTCAGACACTGGTAAACCAGTACAGCTTATAAACCAGGGGTCAGTGTGAGGCCTAGGAGCTGCAGCCCTGCGACCACCAGGGGTTAGTTAGCTGACCAGTGGGCCAGGCCTCAGCCCTCTCAATGCTTCTCTAGTGTGTTAAATAATCACATTCTAGATGTACAGCATCAGATTGATGTGAAGGTGATCCATACATCATCCATACATCATGTTAGCTGACAGGCCGGACGCCTCACACACACACAGGGGTAGATGGGGGGAGATCAGAGGGGAGATGAGACCAGCTGTTGCTGACAGGGCCTGTATTGGGGCCTGCTAAATAGAATGTACTAAACTATACATGATGTTGGCATGACAATGTTGAGTTGAGCGCAGATCATTGCAGTGCTGAACAGTGCTCAAAACAGCCGACTCACCGTCGGGCAAAGTCTCTCAGCCAAGATTACTAGTGAAGAGGATTCTAGTTTGCATGTCAGTTTACAACCCAAATCTGCCAGACTTGTGTGACAGAGGCAGGATTACAGGCCATAAGCAGAGCCTATCAGGAGCACTTGGTGGTGATAGGAGCAGGAGAGGCTGTCTCTGAGAGGGGTCAGAGGTCGAGGGTATCAGGAATCAAGGTAAGACCCAGATGCAGACTGTCAAAGTAACAATGTTTATTATGGCAACAGGGGCAGACAAAGACAGGTCAAGGCAGGCATGGGTCGAAAATCCAGGGTAAGGCAAAGGTACAGGACGGAAGGCGGACTCAGGGTTGGGGACAGGCAGAGTTCAGTAATCCAGAGGTGGAGCAAAGGTACAGGACGGCAGGCAGGATCAGGGTCAGGCAGAGAGGTCAGGCGGGCGGGAACAGGGTCAGGATAGGCAAAGGTCAAAAACCAGGAGGACGAGGAAAGAGAGGCTGGGAAACGATAGGAGCTGACAGGAAAAATGCTGGTTAGCTTGAACGAACAAGACGAACTGGCAACAAACAGACAGAGAACACAGGTATAAATACACAGGGGATAATAGGGGAGATGGGTGACACCTGGAGGGGGTGGAGACAAGCTCAAGGACAGGTGAAACAGATCAGGGCTTGACAGAGGGTGTGTGGTTTGTGGGTAGAGGTTAGCGGTAAAACGTGTAATCATTAGTCCAAAATATTTTGCAACAGAAATAGTTTACTCCAAACAGGAAACGTTTTGCAATGAAAACAAGAGTTTCTATTGGACAAATGAAGGTAGGTCCCTCCCTGTTTCATTCAGTTTGCTTCCGTTTGGTTCCGTTTGGTTGAATACACCCAAGGTTTGTGGTCCTCTCCTGTGTGGATGGCCAGGACACTCCGATCTTATCCAAAACGTTGGTCAAATACTTCCACAGCATGGAGCGAAGAGTGTGCAACCTTATTTTTCAATTGTATCGTTTATCCCTTGTTAGTAAGCATTTTACCTAAAGGTGAATTCTTTCTTTCTTAACTTCACTGGCTGTCAGAGGAACATATGATGGAGAGGGAGAGGAGCTAACTCCCAGAGGATGACCTGTCAGTCAGAACAACACACTCCTTAACACATTTAGCAACACAAGCTGCAACCCCAGATCTACATATTTATTCAATAAGTGACCATCTGGGCCCAAGCCAACTGAAGCTGACAACTTTCTGTTCATATGTCCATGCTTTTTGAGGGGACTTTTGTTTGTCTCGGAAAGGAAGGAAAGACAACTAAGTCAAAGAGAGAAAAGGGAATAAGCAGAGTAACTTCAACTCTTTACTCCTGGGCCTTAGTTTCAATATTTGAATTCCTAATTGAAGGTCAAGATGATTATTGATTAATAAGAGGGTTTAAATTCAACGTCACCTTCTCTTTGATTCCTCTGCAGTCAGGGAGGAAAATAAACACTGGTGCACAGATGCAAGGCCTTATCCGGACTCTCTTCCTGCCTCTCCACTGAACTACACAGAGCCGAGCTGCGCCACTAAAACAATTCGTCCTCCTCGTCATTCGATCTCAGACCAGCTGAGTTTTTATTGGCCATCTCCAAACAGACGCCTGTAGCCTCTCAAACAGCTGTGTCCACTGTTCCACCGTATAGCGCTAATCTGATTAATGCATTCAGCAGCAACAGCAACAATAAGGCCTGCTGATATACATAATTGTAATCAAGTTTGACAACGATGTCAAATAAAAACCTTGCATAAATCAGGAGGACGTTGTGCTCCATGTGCTCTGTATCCACTGAGGTTCCTTGGACAGAGAGTGAGACAGCCAGGCAGGCTGCTAGTGGAGGAGGGGGCACTACAGGATCTCTCTCCCTGGCCTCTGTGGGTTCCTATGGAGCAACAGAATGTAAAGTAAAGTTTGTGTGGTGAAGCGGTGGTGTCTGGCCTGGTCTGGCTGGGAGTCTGAGGGCCATTTGCGCTACATTTAGGCCTCTCAACTCATACATAGGCACATAACTGGATCTGCTGCTGTGAGATTTGAGCATGTAAGGAGAGCCAAAACAGCGAGGCTCTTTAAGTGTGGCCCCCTAACCACAGAGGCCTCCACACACCACACACACACACACACACACACACACACACACACACACACACACACACACACACACACACACACACACACACACACACACACACACACACACACACACACACACACACACACACACACACTCACCCTAAAATGTGTGTTATTAATGTACCAGTGTCATGCACGGCCTGTGACTACTGCCTCTCGCTTCAAAACACATATTTTAACCACACTTCTTCAGCTTCTCACCCAGACTTGTGTTGTATTCAAAACCCTGGAGCCAAAAGCCACCTTTTTTTCCCTTCTCTCTTTGTTGTACAAAAGAGCAAATTAAAATGTATCTCAACCACGTCATGACTGACAAGCCATTGTTCATCTGCTGTTAGCACATTGTCCCCCTGTATTTATTGTTTGTCATGGAACTGTAAATCATGTCACTAAAAGTGCCATCAGCGACGTGGGAGACAGGGGCTAGTCTCAGGGAGAGGATTGGTGTAACAGGGGGAAGGAGAGTGGGAAGTGAGGGGAGAGACCTGTGGAATCTCAGAGATATCCCATCCTCATGCCTCCCGGGCCATTAACTGCCTGTCAAACCACCAACAGGCTCTCTCCATGTCTAATTGTCTATCTCTGTCTGGAACGGAGGAGAGGTATTCAGCTCACATTCAGAATCAATGGGGAAAGATACTGTATATTTTCCTATAAGCAAATAAAAACTAAAACTAAATAAAAGTATTCCATTGTCTATTTGAGCTGTAGAAAATGTGATATATGCTGATTCGTACTATTATCTGTCTGCAAAGCTAAGTAAAACCACAACATTACTCTCTGGCCATATTAACTTACTTCTCCTTGTCATAGTGTCTGAGACGTTGGACAATATCAACCTCATGGAGAGAGAACAGTGGTTATTTGTTCTGCATTCTTCCTATATTTGATGCACTAATTATATAGTTAGGGAGGTGGCAGAGAGGCTAGGGGGTGTGTATGGGACAAAACCTCCTAAGTGGCGGTATTTGTCATTCTCAGGGCCAACTCAAGAGACCAAAAGCAGCCCCTTTGCGTAGCCTGTCAACTATGTCCCGCGTTTAATATAATTACCATTTTTATTGGATTTTTATTTTGCGGCAACAAAAGGGCCATCTGCTGCAGAGCAATACTCCAGTAGACCTCTAAGATCATCTGTGACACAATACTGGAGACTGGATCAAAGAGCTGCTCTACTCTGCTCTGCGTTTCACTCCCAAACTTCACTCCCCAGCCAAGCCTCTCCCTCCCCGTCTCCCCCTTTTACTCTCTCTCCTTTATCTCTCCCCCTTTCGCTCTCGCTCCCACCTTCACTCCCGGTTCCAGCCTCTCCCTCGATCCCCCCTAACCACCAGATCAAACAGCTTCCCACATCCTTCCCTCTCCTCTCCCCTCCACAACAGAAGCTTTACATATTTCGGAGAATCACTTAATTTGTCCCTTTTTTACACATGCTGGTTAACTGCAGGGTGGAAAATGATCTCCTAGATGTTCTGTTTTTTTCATTAATGAGATGAAGGGAAAAATTCATTTTTTTCCCACACTCGTTTTATCTCTTGATGATGCCCTTCAAACTCATCCGACAGAGGTAGAGAGAGAATATCCCTAGCCAGTGGTTAAGGAGAGGTTGATTGAAGATGTTTAGCGTTGGAGATTGCCTGGACTACAGAATCTCATAAAGGGCATGTTATTATTGTCTCTGCATAGCAGTGAGTGAGTCAGTAATGATCATAATATTCTCATGGCCCATTGTCTATTCTCTAGACTCTTGTCAATAGTTCCACTACCTCACAAGTAATGATCTTGATAATACATTTGAACACTGATCTCAGCTCTGTCTCTGTCTGGGTGGAGGCTCAGAATCCATGATAAGAACACTTCAAAGTTGACTTGCCAGCTAACAGGGATTTGGCCTATGGGCTCTGATGATTCAAGTTGTACTAAAGTCAGTAGAACAAGTCTAGGTGTGAAGTAAAGAGTAATTCAATATCCCTCCTGCTACTCATGTTATTACTACTTTACTACTGCTTCACCTGACAAATGACTACTATTACATTGTATTTAAGGAACCTGACTGCCCCTCCTAATCCTCCCTCGCCTGTCCCAGTCCCAGCGGCCCCTGACACAGAGAGGAAAGGGGCTGTTAAATGGTTCTCCTCTGGGGCTGGAGCCTGGTGGCAGCAGTTGGGGGACCTCCACTCTCTCTCTCTCTCTCCCCTTTATTCCTCCCCCTCTCTCATTCCACTATTTCGCTGACTGCACCTCTCCCCCTTCTCACTATCTCTCACTCTCGCCCTCCCTCCCTCTCTCCCTACCCCACTTTCTCTCCCTCCCTATGTCTCTCCCTTGCTCTCACTCCCTAGCCCCTCTCCTCTCACTCTCTCCATCCTCCCCTTCCCTCTCTTCCATCCCTTTCCTCTCTGTGGGATCATATTTCTTAGGGTTATCAAGCGGCTCATTTAAATGAGGACTGGTCACAGCAGGAACCAGCTGAACAAAGTTACTATTACCAGGGCCTCTCCTGTGCTGTTCTCACTCTCAGCTAATTGGCTTTGACTGCATTTGTTTAAATCCACAGAGGAAGAAAGAGAAAAGGGAAAATGCAGTGAAACTGAAGTGTGTCAGTTTGACCAGACAGGGTGGCACTTTAGAAAAAAGACAACCTGGGCTTATTAAAGAGAGACAGGGTGGAGGGGGAGAAGGGGGGAGAAGGGGGGAGAAGGGGGAGCAGGCCTTGTCACTTTGGCCTCCCCCAGTCTGTCAGTCAGTCACTGGGTTGCCGGGTTGGTCACGGCTGGTCCACACACACACACACACACACACACACACACACACACACACACACACACACACACACACACACACACACACACACACACACACTGGTCACCTCTGGTGGTCTCAGCTCATTTCCCCAGTTAGCAGGAGTATTCAAACACCACACATATGAACACACACACACATGGTGCGCACATATGCAGGCAGGCAGGCAGGCACACACACACACACACAAACACACACACACACACACACACACACACACACACACACACACACACACACACACACACACACACACACACACACTGGTCACCACTGGTGGTCTCAGGGTCTCAGCTCATTTCCCCAATCAGCAGGAGTATTCAAACGCCACACATATGAACCCACACACACATGGTACACACACACACATGGTGCGCACAAATAAAGGCAGGCAGGCATACACACACACACACACACACACACACACACACACACACACACACACACACACACACACACACACACACACACACACACACTGGTCACCTCTGGTGGTCTCAGCTCATTTCACCAAACAGCAGGAGTATTCAAACGCCACACATATGAACACACACACACATGGTACACACACACATGGTGCGCACAAATGCAGGCAGGCAGGCAGGCAGGCAGGCACACACACACACACACACACACACACACACACACACAAACGCTTATTTCCCCAAAAACATGCAGCACACACACCTATATAAATATATATATATATATACATACAGTACCATTCAAAAGTTTGGACACACCTACTCATTCAAGGGTGTCATTTGTTTTTCAACAGGACAATGGCCCAAGATACACCTCCAGGCCGTGTAAGAGCTATTTGACCAAGAAGGAGAGTGATGGAGTGCTGCATCAAATGACCTGGCCTCCACAATTACCCAACCTCAACACAATTGAGGGATGAGTTGAACCGCAGGTTGAAGGAAAAGCAGCCAACAAGTGCTCAGCATATGTGGGAACTCCTTCAAAACTGTTGGAAAAGCATTCCTCATGAAGCTGGTTGAGAGAATGCCAAGAGTGTGCAAAGCTGTCATCAAGGGACAGGGTGGCTACTTTGAAGAATCTAAAATATATAAAATATATTTTGATTTGTTTAACACTTTATTGGTTACTACATGTGTTATTTCATAGTTTTGATGTCTTCACTGTTATTCTACAATGTAATAAAATAGTAAAAATAAAGAAAAACCCTTGAATCAGTAGTTGTGTGACCGGTACTGTGTATTTATATGTTTATTACCACATACAGTACATCGTATAGGTGCAGTGAAATGTGTTGTTTTACCTGCACGTTTGTACATGGTAGCTCCTATGGTATGACTATGAAAAAGCTTTGATCTCCAGTATAACAACAGATGACATCAGTTAAAGGGCATCAATTAGTATGTTTGCCTCAGCAGCTTTTTAAAGGACATCATTGGGAAAGGGGGATACCTAGTCAGTTGTCCAACTGAATCTTTTCAACTAAAAATGTGTTTTCCACATTTAACCCAATCCCTCTGAATCAGAGAAGTGTCGGGGCTGCCTTAATTGACATCCATGACTTCGGAGCCTGAGGAACAGTTCTTCCCCTGCCTTGCTCAGGGGCAGAACAACAGATTTTTACCTTGTCAGCTCGGGGATTTGATCCAACAACCTTCTGGTTACTGGCCCAACACTCGGCTACCTGCCGTCCCATTGATCCTTTCACATAAATTAAAACGAAGCCTGTCCAATTCTGCATAATTACCACTCCTACCTCTGCATGGTGAATTACAGCAGAGTCAGACAAATGAATCTGGCCATCAACCTATGGCGTTCTGAGGTGATTGAATGGGTGGCAAAGCTAATGAAAAACCCTGGTAGCAGCAGTCCTCTGTTCTGTCAGTCCTCTGTTCTGCTCCGGCCTTTTAATCCACATAAATAAAAGCAAACCAAAACAGTAACGGTCAACAGTGTTTTTCATCCTCCGTCCATGTTTTTGTCTTCTTTAACTTCTTGACCACACGTTGCCTTGTATCAGGCTAAAAGAGGTTCCTTGTAAACTTTATTGCTGCGGTGTCAAAAAGACTCCCATCGAAGAAGCAGTAAATATTCTAACGGGGTCTGGATGCAAGGCCATTCCTGCTGGCTCCAGGCACTGAATTAGGCCAGCCTGTTTCTAGTTAGAGAGTCATTAAAGAGATCTTACAGCCACAGCAAATGGTTTCCTGTCCTGAGTGCTTAACTCCTGTACTAGGAAATGTCCTAGGCCGTAAAGGGTGAACCAAACTTCCTGAAACATTTTTAAAGTTACCGCTGGGTCCATGGGGCCAAACGAAGTAGCCGACCGGCGTGTTCCAACCCTTTCGATGTGGCCAATCAAACGAGACCCCGCTTGAACCTAACATGACATTGACCGTTGAAACAGGTGGTGTCCATTTATTGGGAAGGACCGGCACATTCAACCGAGAGGAGGGACATGTTTGGAGAATGCTCAACATGCTTAAAGAGAAGAGTGACAGGACAAATAAATAATGACTATGTCGTAGCCATGGCAAACACGATTGGTCAACGTGAACAAAGATGGACAATGACTACATAGTGTCTACCTCAGATAGAGACTATATTAAACTGCATTCATGCTTAACAATACGCTCAACAATCAGTAGTAGTGCTCTAGACATCACTACCAACTGTATGGGTGAAAAGCTTTGTTTTCAATTCCACCCAGTGTTTTATTACACTTCCAGTGCCAGGTGTTAGTCTATGAATTAGTCATGTTTATAGTATGGACTTATGTCCCATTGTGTTGGATGAAATGAATAAACAAAGACATTGAATGACACATGAAACCAGGGCATATGTCCACACATTATAAAATAACATAATGCCTCAATCATCTAGCTACTAAGTCCTATTTGCCAACTGTTCCTAGGAGGAACAAACAAACTATATCCTCTACCCACATTATTCAAGGCAGTGAGTGAGCAAATGTGTGTGCGTCCATATCTCTGTGTGTGTCTTCTTCTGCATTCACACATCCACACATCCCAAGTGAAAGAATTGGCCATTCCTCTGAGATGCTCTCCCATGCACCCTCTGGTCTGCCAGCCCAGCAGCAGCCTGTGTATAGTAGGCCTAATGGCTCCCAGGGTGGTTAAGATGTGACCTGAGACCTGAGAGGGAGAACACCTGTTCTTACCTGCTCTTCCCTCCATAAAAAACACTCTACAGGTGACTCTGCCTTTGTCTATCTCTACAAAAAGGCCCACCACGACTCACTGTTCCAGGAGCACACTGTCTGTCTGTCTCTACAACAGACCCACCACGACTCACTGTTCCCAGAGCACACTGTCTGTCTGTCTCTACAACAGACCCACCACGACTCACTGTTCCCAGAGCACACTGTCTGTCTGTCTCTACAACAGACCCACCACGACTCAATGTTCCCAGAGCACACTGTCTGCCTGTCTCTACAACAGGCCCACCATGTCTCACTGCGCCCAGAGCACACTGTCTGTCTGTCTGTCTGTCTGTCTGTCTGTCTGTCTGTCTGTCTGTCTGTCTGTCTGTCTGTCTGTCTTTACAACAGGCGCACCACGACTCACTGTTCCCAGAGCACACTGTCTGTCTGTCTGTCTTTACAACAGGCCCACCATGTCTCACTGCTCCCAGAGCACACTGTCTGTCTGTCTGTCTGTCTGTCTGTCTGTCTGTCTGTCTGTCTCTGTCTGTCTGTCTGTCTGTCTGTCTGTCTGTCTGTCTGTCTGTCTGTCTGTCTGTCTGTCTGTCTGTCTGTCTGTCTGTCTGTCTCTACAACAGACCCACCACGACTCAATGTTCCCAGAGCACATTGTCTGCCTGTCTCTACAACAGGCCCACCATGTCTCACTGCTCCCAGAGCACACTGTCTGCTGTCTGTCTGTCTGTCTGTCTGTCTGTCTGTCTGTCTGTCTGTCTGTCTGTCTGTCTGTCTGTCTGTCTGTCTGTCTGTCTGTCTGTCTGTCTGTCTTTACAACAGGCGCACCACGACTCACTGTTCCCAGAGCATACTGTCTGTCTGTCTCAACAACAGGCCCACCACGACTCACTGTTCCCAGAGCACACTATCTGTCTGTCTGTCTGTCTGTCTGTCTGTCTGTCTGTCTGTCTGTCTGTCTGTCTGTCTGTCTGTCTGTCTGTCTGTCTGTCTGTCTGTCTGTCTGTCTGTCTGTCTGTCTGTCTGTCTGTCTGTCTGTCTGTCTCTACAACAGACCCACCACGACTCAATGTTCCCAGAGCACACTGTCTGCCTGTCTCTACAACAGGCCCACCATGTCTCACTGCTCCCAGAGCACACTGTCTGTCTGTCTGTCTGTCTGTCTGTCTGTCTGTCTGTCTGTCTGTCTGTCTGTCTGTCTGTCTGTCTGTCTGTCTGTCTGTCTGTCTGTCTGTCTGTCTGTCTGTCTTTACAACAGGCGCACCACGACTCACTGTTCCCAGAGCACACTGTCTGTCTGTCTGTCTGTCTGTCTTTACAACAGGCCCACCATGACTCACTGTTCCCAGAGCACACTGTCTGTCTGTCTCTTCAACAGGCCTGCCACGACTCACTGTTCCCAGAGCACACTGTCTGTCTGTCTGTCTGTCTGTCTGTCTGTCTGTCTGTCTGTCTGTCTGTCTGTCTGTCTGTCTGTCTGTCTGTCTGTCTGTCTGTCTGTCTGTCTGTCTGTCTGTCTGTCTGTACAACAGGCCCACCATGACTCACTGTTCCCAGAGCACACTGTCTGTCTGTCTGTCTGTCTGTCTGTCTGTCTGTCTGTCTGTCTGTCTGTCTGTCTGTCTGTCTGTCTGTCTGTCTGTCTGTCTGTCTGTCTGTCTGTCTGTCTGTCTGTCTGTCTGTCTGTCTGTCTGTCTGTCTGTCTCTACAACAGGCCCACCATGACTCACTGTTCCCAGAGCACACTGTCTGTCTGTCTCTACAACAGGCCCACCACGACTCACTGTTCCCAGAGCACACTCTCTGTCTGTCTTCCCTGCAGAACAGGCAGGCAGGCCAGGTCATGCATTAGTCATGCAGACACATTCATGTTAGCGGATGTATAATGCAGAGCAAAGGCATGTTTATGACTGTTGAGGTTTGCTGGGCTTAAAAATGTATTCTCCATGTACGCCCGGAGCACTGGGCTGACACAAAGAGCTAAAATATGATATCACAGGCAGCGGTAGGATAGGGTGAGTAATATCCTTTAAAGATGACTACTTAGATGACTGATATGAATCAATGCACTCAAAGACAATTAAAGTACAGTAAACGTCTAGTTAATGGCGGGCTGCTATGGGGATATGACCTCTAAAAGCAAAAGATGAACAATGCTCACATTGTAAAGATGTAGGGTCGACGGCAGGTCAGAGTGACTGAACATCATTCCAGAGAATGCATTAGCAAACATTACCCTGCATGGTTTGGCCGATATTTCCCTTTCAAATGATGCTTCTAGTTCTAGTTCTTGTTCTAAATTTAGATTTATACTGTTGTTAAAAAGTATTAAACTCAAAGTTAACACAAACATGCACACGCATGCAAATTCATAAAGATGTATTTACTCTGTTATGACAACCCTCAAGGTCAAGGAAGTCTTTGGTTCATTTTTTTGACAACATCTTTAATCACAACAACATGCCGTCAATAGCAGCATCCCTAGATATGAATAACATCCCGTCAATAGCAGCATCCCTAGATATGAATAACATCCCGTCAATAGCAGCATCCCTAGATATGAATAACATCCCGTCAATAGCAGTATCCCTAGATATGAATAACATCCCGTCAATAGCAGCATCACTAGATATAAACAACATCCCGTCAATAGCAGCACTAGCTACCAGATATGAAAATAGTGTGATTTAGTGCGTTGGTGTAATGGTGCTGTCCAGTCATTAATCACATTGCTCCAGAGAAAACAGAGGGTTGACTCATGACAGCCACGGCCAGGTTCTGGGATGAAGATTAGGCCCCTAATGAAAGCAAAACAAAGCTGGACATGCTTAATGTATTGGCACATTTAGAGAAAGTGGCCCCAGAAGGACACTGCCACCAATAATCATTTCAGAAGTGCTGTTTCCTTCGGCTCTCAGACACAATCTGGAGAGGGGATATTTGTGGAGTGACTGAACAAACACAGATTTGCCGGTATCTCCGTCTTTCCCAGCTGAGGGGCTGAGGGAAGGCAGTACGGAGCAGAGCACAGCACTGGACTGCCTCCCGTTCCCGTCACCCCGCCTCCGTGCAGTCGGCTCCTGGGAATGGACGGGACTTGTCCTCCTGGCCTCCTGGCCCCTCCTCTGGCCCTGGGTGCTGTGGAGTAACACTCTCCATTTTTCTTCCTCTCTGTTTCTCTCGCTCACTCTCTTGCTCTGTTTCTCTCTCTCTTTCTGCCTCTTTCTCTCTCTGTCACTTGCTCTCTGCCCACAGCAAGTCCCAGGAAAGCAGGGACAGGCTTCAAAACTGAAAGTGGTGTCCAGCCTGCCATGGTTACAGTGTTTTTCTCTCTCCCTAACTTTTCTTCAGTCGTTGGGCTTAGGGGGATTCTACAGGTCTGGGTGCTGATATCTGCCACACAGGACAAAGATAGACCACAGTGCTGATAACTGGGCATTGTAGAGACAAGGATGTTTCCTTTACTGACAAATGAAGTGGTGACACTTTACAGATTTGGACTAGATGCTTAAAATGTGAATAAATTCACAAAGTATCACCATAAACATTATCCATCTATTCTGTTCATGTTCAGCGCCACATCACAGTACTTGTTCTTCTCAAAAGATGGAAATACAAATCAGAGGATCATGCTAAATGCAGAAGACTAACCAAGAGAGTGGACATGATATGAGACAGACATGAAGCTTTGGCCTAATGACAACTGCCTAAGTTAATGTGTACCACATGCAGTGAAGATGGAGGTGGAGGAAGAGGAAATGGTACTTAAAAAGGCCATTGTTCTAATTCAGAGGCAATCTGGAGATAATGACACTGACTTCAATAGCAGACAGACGATTCATGGATAGGATAGCTTCTATTTTTTCTTCCTTTTTCCCTGGAGCCATTATCGTGAGCTGAAGAGGGATTAAGAATTTTGACATGGTGGTTACGTCCCTGATTTTGTGAATGTTTATGATTTTAATCTTTAAAGACAGGTCTCCTAAAGACAGGCATCCTTATGTAATACATGTATCACTAGCCACTTTAACTATGCCACTTGGTTTACATACTTATCTCATATGTATATACTGTACTCGATATCATCTACTGTATCTTGCCTATGCTGCTCTGTACCATCACTCATTCATATATCCTTATGTACATATTCTTTATCCCCTTACACTGTGTATGACAGTAGTTTTTTTTGGAATTGTTAGTTAGATTACTTGCTCGTTATTACTGCATTGTCGGAACTAGAAGCACAAGCATTTCGCTACACTCGCATTAACATCTGCTAACCATGTGTATGTGACAAATAAAATTTGATTTGATTTGATTTAGATGATCAACATGTAATTAATGCATGAACATAACGTAAAAGAGCTGGCAGAGCTGGGGACAGGACAATTTGTATTCTATTTTGGCCTGTTATGACACCATACTGTGAGAGAAATGTAATCATTATTGATAGGAAATGTGTGTGTGTGTTTGAGGTGTAGCCTGTGCTCTGTTCATTGCGTCTATCCTCAGTGTTTCCCTCCAACAAACGCTAATTGGCGATGATTTACACCCGTGCTCTTTGCCCCTGTCAGCCTCCTCTGTCCCTTCCTCCTCACCTTGTAACACAACACTGCCCTACTGACCACCCTCTAAATGATCCAACACTCTAAAGAGGCTTTAGGGTCTGTAATGACTGGCCTTCAGATTATAAATGAAGAGTTTATTTCCAAAATGCTTCATCCATTGTTTTTTACATGTAATTTTTTAAATAAAAAATTATTGGTTATGGGTACATTCATGTGTGTATAAAATATTACTGTTCTCTGATATTTAATTCATAGATTTCAGATGTGCATAACACTATATATTCATTGTTTAGCTGGAATGGAATGTTGGTATCCTGTATACTGTGATGTGTGGTTGTGTCACCTAGCTATCTTAAAATGAATGCACTGTCGCTCTGGATAAGAGCATCTGCAAAAAGACTAAAATGGCAAATGTAAATATTTGAAATACAAATATCATATTACTGTACTGAATTATATAATATTTTTATCATATACAGTGGGGCAAAAAAGTATTTAGTCAGCCACCAATTGTGCAAGTTCTCCCACTTAAAAAGATGAGAGAGGCCTGTAATTTTCATCATAGGTACACTTCAACTATGACAGACAAAATGAGAAAAAAAATGAGAAAATCACATTGCAGGATTTTTAATGAATTAATTTGCAAATTATGGTGGAAAATAAGTATTTGGTCACCTACAAACAAGCAAGATTTCTGGCTCTCACAGACCTGTAACTTTTTCTTTAAGAGGCTCCTCTGTCCTCCACTCGTTACCTGTATTAATGGCACCTGTTTGAACTTGTTATCAGTATAAAAGACACCTGTCCACAACCTCAAACAGTCACACTCCAAACTTCACTATGGCCAAGACCAAAGAGCTGTCAAAGGACACCAGAAACAAAATTGTAGACCTGCACCAGGCTGGGAAGACTGAATCTGCAATAGGTAAGCAGCTTGGTTTGAAGAAATCAACTGTGGGAGCAATTATTAGGAAATGGAAGACATACAAGACCACTGATAATCTCCCTCGATCTGGGGCTCCACGCAAGATCTCACCCTGTGGGGTCAAAATAATCACAAGAACGGTGAGCAAAAATCCTAGAACCACACGGGGGGACCTAGTGAATGACCTGCAGAGAGCTGGGACCAAAGTAACAAAGCCTACCATCAGTAACACACTACGCCGCCAGGGACTCAAATCCTGCAGTGCCAGACGTGTCCCCCTGCTTAAGCCAGTACATGTCCAGGCCCATCTGAAGTTTTCTAGAGAGCATTTGGATGATCCAGAAGAAGATTGGGAGAATGTCATATGGTCAGATGAAACCAAAATATAACTTTTTGGTAAAAACTCAACTCGTCGTGTTTGGAGGACAAAGAATGCTGAGTTGCATCCAAAGAACACCATACCTACTGTGAAGCATGGTGGTGGAAACATCATGCTTTGGGGCTGTTTTTCTGCAAAGGGACCAGGAAGACTGATCAGTGTAAAGGAAAGAATGAATGGGGCCATGTATCGTAAGATTTTGAGTGAAAACCTCCTTCCATCAGCAAGGGCATTGAAGATTAAACGTGGCTGGGTCTTTCAGCATGACAATGATCCCAAACACACCGCCCGGGAAACGAAGGAGTGGCTTCGTAAGAAGCATTTCAAGGTCCTGGAGTGGCCTAGCCAGTCTCCAGATCTCAACCCCATAGAAAATCTTTGGAGGGAGTTGAAAGTCTGTGTTGCCCAGCAACAGCCCCAAAACATCCCTGCTCTAGAGGAGATCTGCATGGAGGAATGGGCCAAAATACCAGCAACGGTGTGTGAAAACCTTGTGAAGACTTACAGAAAACGTTTGATCTCTGTCATTGCCAACAAAGGATATATAACAAAGTATTGAGATAAACTTATTTTACACCATCATTTGCAAATTAATTCATTAAAAATCCTACAATGTGATTTTCTGGATTTTTTTCCCTCATTTTGTCTGTCATAGTTGAAGTGTACCTATGATGAAAATTACAGGCCTCTCTCATCTTTTTAAGTGGGAGAACTTGCACAATTGGTGGCTGACTAAATACTTTTTTGCCCCACTGTATATGATAAAAACAAAGAAATACAAAAACATAGAAAATGGAACATAGAATGCCCACCCAAATCACACCCTGACCAAACCAAAATAGAGACATAAAAAGCTCTAAGGTCAGTGCGTGACAGAATGTGAACAACAGGATCTGGTGATTGTCCTGGAGATTGAGAAGGAGACACCCATGCTGCCTCTCCAAGCCCCACTTGTCCTCTATGGATGAACATTGATATCCTGTCAGAGGGCTGTGGCTATCAAAGAAAATAATAAAACCAAATAGAAAATGAACTCATAACGGAGTGCAGAACATAATGTCACAATCCAGTAAATCAAATCAAACTTTTTTGTCACTAGCACCAAATACCACAAGTGGAGACTTTACCGTGAAATGCTTACTTACAAGCCCTTAACCAATAGTGCAGTTCAAGAAAAAGAAAATATTTACCAAGTAGACTAAAATAAAGAGTAATAATAACAAGTAACACAATAAGAATAACAATAACGAGGCTATATACAGGGGGCACCGGTACCGAGTCAGTGTGCACGGGTACAGGCTAGTTGAGGTAATCTGTACATGTAGGTGGGGGCGAAGTGACTATGCATAGGTAACAAACGAACAGCGAGTAGCAGCAGTGTACAAGGGGGTGAATGTAAATTATCCGGTGGTGATTTTTATGAATTGCTCAGCAGTCTATAGGCTTGGGGGTAGAAGATATTGAGGAGCCTTTTGGTCCTAGACTTGGCTCTCCGGTACCGCTTGCCATGCGGAAACAGTCTACAACTTGGGTGACTGGAGTCTCTGACAATTTTATGGGCTTTCCTCTGACACCGCCTATTATATAGGTCCTGGATGGTAGGAAGCTTGGCCCCAGTGATGTACTGGGCCGTTCGCACTACCCTCTATAGCGCTTTACGGGTCAGATGCCGAGCAGTTGCCATACCAGGCGGTGATGCAACCGGTCAGGATGCTCTCGATGGTGCAGCTGTAGAACCTTTTGAGGATCTGGGGGCCCATGCCAAATCTTTTCAGTCTCCTGAGGGGGAAAAGGTTTTGTCGAGCCCTCTTCATGACTGTCTTGGTATGTTTGGACCATGATAGTTTGTTGGTGATGTGGACACGAAGGAACTTTAAACTCTCAACCCGCTTCACTACAGCCCTGTCAATGTTAATGGGGGCCTGTTCGGCCCGCTTTTTCCTGTAGTCCACGATCAGCTCCTTTGTCTTGCTCACATTGAGGGAGAGGTTGTTGTCCTGGCACCACACTTCCAGTTCTCTGACCTCCTCCCTATAGGCTGTCTCATCGTTGTCGGTGATCACTGTTGTGTCATCAGCAAACTTAATGATGGTGTTGAAGTCATGTTTGGCCATGCAGTTGTGGGTGAACAGGGAATACAGGAGGTGACCAAGTACGCATCCCTGAGGGGCCCCGTGTATTAAGGATCAGCATGGCAGACGTATTGTTTCCTACTCTTACCACCTGGGGGTGGACCGTCAGGAAGTCCAGGATCCAGATGCAGAGGGAGGTGTTTAGTCCCAGAGTCCTTAGCTTAGCGATGAGCTTTATCAGCACTATGGTGTTGAACGCTGAGCTGTAGTCAATGAACAGCATTCTCACATAAGTGTTCCTTTTGTCCAGGTGAGAAAGGGCGGTGTGTTTAAAGGTTTTGTTCACATCGGCAGAGCATTATCACACAGTCATCCAAAACAGCTTGTGCTCTCGTGCATGCTTCAGTGTTGCTTGCCTCGAAGCGAGCACAAAAGGCATTTAGCTCATCTGGTAGGCTCGCGTCACTGGGCAGCTTGCGTCTGGGTTTCCCTTTGTAGTCCGTAATAGTTTACAAGCCCTGCCACATCTGACGAGCTTCAGAGCCAGTGTAGTAGGATTCAATCTTAATCCTGTATTGACGCTTTGCTTGTTTGATGGTTCGTCTGAGGGCATAGCGGGATTTCTTATAAGCGTCCGGATTAGTCTCCCTCTCCTTGAAAGCGGCAGCTCTAGCCTTTAGCTCGATGCGGATGTTGCCTGTAATCGATGGCTTCTGGTTGGGATATGTACGTACAGTCACTGTGGGGACGACGTCGTCAGCGTGCTTATTGATAAAGCCAATGACTGAGGTGGTGTATTCCTCAATGCCATTGGATGAATCCCGGAACATTTTCCAGTCTGTGCTAGCAAAATAGTCCTGTAGTGTATTATCCGCGTCATCTGACCACTTCCGTATTGAGCGAGTAACTGGTACTTCCTGCTTTAGTTTTTGCTTGTAGGCAGGAATCAGGAAGATAGAATTGTGGTCAGATTTGCCAAATGGAGGGTGGGGGAGAGCTTTGTATGCATTTCTGCATGTGGCGTAAAGGTGGTCTGGGATTTGTTTTCTCGGGTTGCACATGTGACATGCTGGTAAAAATGTGGTGAAACCAATTTAAATTTGCCTGCATTAAAGTCCCCGGCCACTAGGAGCGCCGCTTCTGGGTGAGAATTTTCTTCTTTGTTTATGGCCTTATCAAGTTGGTTGAGAGCGGTCTTAGTGCCAGCTTCGCTTTGTGGTGTTAAATAGATGGCTATGAATAATACAGATGAGAACTCTCTTGGTAGATAGTGTGGTCGACAGCTTATCATAAGGTACTCTACATCAGGCGAGCAATACCTCGAGACTTCTTTAATATTAGACTTTGCGCACCAGCTGTTATTGACAAAAAGACACACACCCCCATCCCTCGTCTTACCAGAGGTAGCGTCTCTGTTCTGCCAGTGCATGGAAAATCCTACCAGCTCTATATTGTCTGTTTCTTCATTCAGCTACGTCTCAGTGAAACATAAGATGTTACAGTTTTTAATGTCCCGTTGGTAGGATAATCTTAATAATAGGTCATCAATTTATTTTCTAACGATTGCACGTTAGCAAGGGGAATGGAAGGCATTGGGAGCTTACTCGCTCGCCTCCGGCTTCTCAGAAGGAGCCCCGATCTGCGTCCCCTTTACTGGCATCTTTTCTTTACGCAAAAGGCGTGGATCTGGGCCTGTTCCAGTGAAAGCAGGATATCCTTCTCGTCGGACTTGTTAAAGGAAAAAGTTTCATCCAGTTCGTGGTGAGTAATCGCTTTTCTGATATCCAGAAGTTATTTTCGGTCATAAGAGACAGTTGTAGCAGCATTATATACACAATAAGTTAAAACAATTGCACAATTGGTTGGGAGAATGTAAAACGTCAGCCATGTTCTTCAGCGCCATATTAATAACACCTGGTACACTGTTGTACACTGGTGTATAAGTGGGTGTGTGTGTCTATGCTGTATCACTCCAGCCTTTAGCAGCACCTCCTAGTACAATATAGTTCAGTGCAACACACAAACACACACACACACACACACACACACACACACACACACACACACACACACACACACACACACACACACACAGAGGGTGCCACTGCTGACACACAGCCACTTAGTCCCTCAGGCCCTAATCCCTTTTGTAACATCACAGACATTTTTGTCGCACCATATGTTTGGGCAAATATAAGCGCTTTCCTGTACTATTTTAAAAAGGGAAGAGAGATGAAAACATTTCGCCAGGAAGTCTCTCAGCCTTATGCCAATTGGATTAGTCATCAAGTCACTTGCAAACAGTGAGATGAGGGATCTTAAAACCCTCCTTTACACTCTTAGCAGGACAATCAGTCCGCCCCCCCCCCTCCCGGGTAGGAAGACCAAGAGATAGAGAAGTAAATTACATAAAACAGACATATGCCATTCTGATCCCTTTCAAATTGTGGATTGCCTCTTTGATTAATCACACAGAATTTAATCTGACGACTAAAATTATAGTTCCTCTTTCAGCGGGGGAAATAAGCTTATTTGATAAGAGGCAACGGAATGATTATTTTTTCTTCTCTCCCTCGGCTATTTTTCATTGCTAGCGGATTGTAACTCAATTATCTTTCTGTCAGACGATTATCCCCAGGCTTAATTTAATCTTCATTACTCCCAAGTCATATTTCAATTAAACATGCTATCATAGTGTTAACACATACTTAAACCTGTTATTCCTTCCGTTAATTTCCCACTCAAAGGTGCTGAGGGGGTAACAGATGTCATAATTATGCACTTATTAAACATATTTCACACAGTGCCGGGCGGCGGCCCTAGAACATTCATCTAATGACAATATGCTTTAGTTGTGATCTATAATACACCGCCTGCTTAGCAACCTGCTTGGGCCCCTAGCTGCATAACTGTGACACACAGATATCAGCAGCCAAGGTAAGGAAGGTAATGCATTGGTAGATCACTCAGCACACTCATTTCACCTCGTGGAGAGGCAAGGTCGAAGCCCCTCTAGATCAATGTCTCTACATCGAGAGGGATACCAACACAGAGCCAGGTGGTTCCCCCAGGGGGTTAGAGAGGGGTACAACACCCCCTTGGCACTGACAGGAGGGGCAATGTGCCAGTCACTTTGCCAGTGTGAATGCTACCAGTTAGCTACAGACAGTGTGATTACAGTCTGAGTATTCAGTTAGAACATGGACCCCCTCTGGAACAGTATTAGGATAGATCCCTGCTTCACCTGGAAACATCTGGACAGGGGAACAGGAACATGTCAGTCATAGATAATAAGATATTTTATTTTATGTATTTGATTTATTTAACCAGGTAGGCCAGTTGGGAACACCTTTATTTAACCAGGTAGGCCAGTTGGGAACACCTTTATTTAACCAGGTAGGCCTGTTGAAAACAAGTTCTCATTTACAACTGCGACCTGGTCAAGATAAAGCAAAGCAGCGCGAGAAAAACAACAACACAGAGTTACACATAAACAAACGGACTGTCAATAACACAAAATATAAGAAAAATATAAAAATCTATGAAAAGTGTAGGCAATAAATAGGCCGAAGAGGAGAAAATAATTACAATTTAGCATTAATACTTGAGTGATAGATGTGCAGATGATGATGTGAAAGTAGAGATACTAGGGTGCAAAAGAGCAAGAGGGTAAGTAATAATATGGGGATGAGGTAGTCGGTATGTTATTTACAGATTGGCTGTGTACAGGTACAGTGATTGGTAAGCTGCTCAGACAGCTGATGCTTAAAGATAGAGAGGGAGATATAAGACTCCAGCTTCAGAGATTTTTGAAATTCGTTCCAGGCAGCAGTGAATTGGAAGGAAAGGCGGCCAAAGGAGGTGTTGGCTTTGGGGATGACCAGTGAAATATACCTGCTGGAGCGCGTGCTACGGGTGGGTGTTGCTATGGTGACCAGTGAGCTGAGATAAGGTGGGGCTTTACCTAGCAAAGACTAGTTTGAGGCTAGCTCCAGGCTAACTGGTGCTTGCTTCAGGACAGAGATGTTAGACAGGAGTAGCCACTCGGATAGCAGCTAGCTAGCTGCGATGATACGGAGTAAAAGTTTCAAAACTTGCGGTAGGAATCCGGAGATGTGGTAGAGAAAGCCAGTCCGGTATGCTCTGGGTAGATATCGGCTGTACAGGCTGGCAGGAGTTGTCCGTGCTGAGGCTGGCAGTCCGAGTTAACAGTGATGACCGCTAGCAGTGGCTAACTGACTACTAGCTAGTAGCTAGTTAGCTGGCTTCTGAATGGGGTTCTGGTTCAAAAGTGTAAAAATAGCAGATCCATACCGGGTGGTTTGCAGGAGAGTATGTTCAGTCTGTAGATGGATAATGAGATTAAAAATAATAAAAATATATACGAAATACATACGAAGAAAAATGATATATACAAGGGATGGGGCAAGACATTCAAAACAGACAACCCACTGCTACGCCATCTTGGAACAGTTCATAGTGACATCTCAAAATAACAAGAGATCTGCTGGTGTTTTGTAACAAGTCTGTTATTCAAAGATTGCTTATTGACAGCATCTGCTATTAAACCCTGGATCTCCATTCAGATTATCTATTTACATCTATTATTTTCCCCAGGATAAGAAACTGTAATCTTTCTGTAATCTTAGTAGATTGAAAAAAACATGTTAAGCATTAAGTTAAAAGACTGAGCATGTAAACATATTGCTTTTGACAACAAAATCTTCATCTTCTGAAGGATCTCGACTGGCCTCAAACTCCAACCATACGTATCTTTTACTACAATCCATGAAACACACACAGCTAGGGATCCTCCTCTGCATCTCACCCAGCATGATGACCCACCAGCACTGTTGTCAGTTTATTGAGCCTCTGACTAAGAGGAGACAATAGATTACCAATACCTCTGTCTGAGACACAAACAAACGCAAATAAATAAATAAATAAGCAGCAACGGTGCTCAAAAAGCAGAATGCTTTACAAATAAAGATAATGTCTGTGAAGCCCACAGATAGGAAATGTGTGAGACAGGAAGGAAATGTGCTGCACAGACCTCAGCGCCAACAGACCTGCCAACCAACCAACCATTCAATAGATCCACACACAGCTGAACAGCTCCATGGCAAGCCTCTCAGACATTATAGGTGGAAATCTGTAATCGTTAAAATATTATACAAATCTTGTGAAATTACAGTAACAAATTAAAATGCAATATTAAAGGTTAATATATTATCAGATAGATATGTGGATAACGCATCACGAGAGTACAGTATACGTTGAGATATAAAAGTGGAAGAATTCACAAGGCATCAGTCACAGTTCCAGGTTTTCTCTTGGCCCTCACACACTCTGCCTGAAACTCTAACAACAGTATTAACCAGGTTATGGATGCTGTGCGCCGTTTAACCAAATCTGGGAAGTATTTGAAGTTGAGCTTTGTAATCTTTACAATCTCTAAGGGATATCCTGGCGACTAATTTTTAGAATCAACAGTAATATGAATAATGTGTGAGAGAGGCCCGGGGGGGCATTGGCTGCTCTGGAGGAGATTGTATACAGGCTGAGAGTTAAAGGAGTAGGACAGAGGGGTGGGACAGGATGACACACACACACACACACAAACACACACACGCACGCATTATACACTCACACACACAATAGAAGCCTGTTTGGGAAAGACCTGAGCAAAGACAACCAGGCCCAATAGCATACTGATGAGATCCATGATAATTTAGATAGAAATAGAGAGAGAGCGAGAGAGAGTGGAAGAGAAAGAGAGAGGGGAGGGAGGGAGGGAGGGAGGGAGAGAGAGAGAGAGAGAGAGAAAGAGACAGACGCAGAGAGAGTGAGAGATACTCAACCAATCCGTCTCATTTCAGTGCATTGATTATGTGTTTTACGTTGAAACAGTAAGATGGACATATGAAACCTGACTCTGGATGCTCAGGGCTACTGGTCAGAGAGGCGGAGGGAGGGAGGACAGGAGGCAGCCCCTGAGGAGGGGTCGGTGTGGTGGACAGAGGGAAGAGGGGAGGGAGAGACAATCAGGGGTTATTGTCAGTGACAGGGCTGCACCTTGATGGGCCAGGCGTTGCTTTGTTTGTCACCTCACCAACCTCAATCCATCAATCATCTCCTCTAGACCCACACGACCAATCAATCAGCTGCATGCTGCACCCAGTGGAGGGACGTCTGTCACAGCGTCACGGCAACGGCCTGGTTCAGGTTTCACCAGCCAATCACAAGTGTCACAGCAACTATCACATCTCATATCAAAATAATTAAGTGGTAAATATTTGACTGGAAACTCATATTTGTTTTCAAGAAAAGCATTTTTTTGCTTACTGTTTATTCTGGTAATTTTCACTAGTATTATGAAGTAATTGATAATAGTAAAATAGCAGTAGTCGGACTAGAGGAAGTAATATTAATGTGGTAATATTTTAAATAATACAGTCTTCAACTGAAGTCTAGTTTTAAAAGGCTACATCAAACACTACCTTTCTTACCTTTTCCGTTGCATCTTACATTACATAGTTGGTGCGTATTTGCTTGTTAACTCTTAACATATGTACCTAGCTCCCAGGCATTATTCACACATGTCTGGGAATTCTTAGGAAATGGCAATAAGTCACTGAACTATGTCAAGAACTCTGGCAATTTTCACTTCAACGTTGTCAGTGAGGTACACTCTCCCAGAAGAAAGTATCTCATTTTATTTGTAGCATGTAGCAGCTAGAAAAGTTACACGTTTAATGAACAACACCTCCTGGAGGTATTTTTTGATTACCAGACTTTTTTTCTGGCGAATATGTTGCTATACATTTATTTACATGGGGAATTTGTGCCAGTCAGCGACTGGAAGGCTTCTAATTTGGGCTGCATGTAGTATAATTATCAAAAGCAAGGCAGAAAAAAAGAACTATTAGGAAAAAAAAGAAGAAATAATAATAATAAGTATCGTTTCATAAAAAACACATTGAAGTGATTTTTTTTTAACCCAAAATCATCTTTATATTTAATTCTGAATTGTTTTCATACACCTGCTTGTATAATTGTAGGAGGTCTATTGAAGGTGAGTTACATTAGAAGAGGCTCGTCTCTCCTTCAGAGCCTCAACTGTTGCTGCTGGTTCTTTTTTCAGAACATTAGGTTGCAGCCTTAGGGATGCTTTGACCAGCGGATCAATGGATCTGCTTCTCTTGTCACCATTAATTTGGACTGAGCGAGGGGTACAGGCTCCAGCCCCAGCCCTTGTCTGCCGCTGGCCTGCCTGGTCGGCCCTGCCTTCACCTGGGCTCCTCTCTCTCTGAGCTCCCCTGACAGCTGGCTGCCACCAGCCACAGACACCAGCAGACAGGCGACAAGTCCTTGGGCTCCACACACACACACACACACACGCACAGATGCACTCTAGCCGTCCTGGTGCAGTTGAACACTGACGCCAAACACTCTCTCTCTGTCACATACTCCCACTGTCTGTCTCCCCTCCCTCTGTCTTTCTCTCTTCCTCCCTCCCTCTCTGTTTATCCATCTCTGTCTCCCCTTTGTCTGACTCTCTCCCTCCCTCTCTCTACTCCTTCCCCTCCCTCTCCATCTCTCTCTCTTCTCTCTACTCCGTCCCCTACCTACCTCCCTGTCTCTCTCTCTTCTTCTCTCTACTCCTTCCCCTCCCTCTCCATCTCTCTCTCTCTCCTTCTCTCTACTCTGTCCCCTCCCTCTCCGTCTCCCTCTCCTTCCCCTCCCTCTCAGTCTCTCTTCCTCCCTCTCTCTCTACTCCTCCCCTCCCTCTCCATCTCTCTATCATTCTCTCTACTTCTTCCCCTCCCTCCCTCACATCTCTCTCTCTCCTTCTCTCTGATCCTACCCCTCCCTCACCGTCTCTCTCTCTCCTTCTCTCTACTCCTTCCCCTCGCTCACCATCTCTCGCTCCTTCTCTCTACTCACCCCCCAGTCTCTCTCTCTCCCTCCCTCTCTCTACTCCTTCCTCTCCCTCACTGTCTCTCTCACCTTCCCATCCCTCCCTCTCAGTCTCTCTCCTTCACCCTCTCTCTACTCGCTCCCCTCCCTCTCCGTCTCTCTCTCGTTCTCTCTACTCATTCCCCTCCCTCTCCGACACTCTCCCTCACCCTCTCTGCTCCTTCCCCTCCCTCCCCTCCCTCTCCGTCTGTCTATCCATCTCTTCATCTCTTGATCTTGGTCACCCTCTCTCTGTCTGGGTCTATCACGATGTCCATCTACTCTTCTCTCTAGTCAGTGGAGTCAGAGAGCTGTAGTTCAGACAGTTGGAGGGGGACCAGTCCCTCTACTCTTCTCTCTAGTCAGTGGAGTCAGAGAGCAGTAGTTCAGACAGTTGGAGGGGGACCAGTCCCTCTACTCTTCTCTCTAGTCAGTGGAGTCAGAGAGCAGTAGTTCAGACAGTTTGTGGGGGACCAGTCCCTCTACTCTTTCCTCTAGTCAGTGGAGTCAGAGAGCTGTAGTTCAGCCATTTGGATGGGGACCAGTCCCTCTACTCTTCTCTCTAGTCAGTGGAGTCAGAGAGCAGTAGTTCAGACAGCTGGAGGGGGACCAGTCCCTCTACTCTTCTCTCTAGTCAGTGGAGTCAGAGAGCAGTAGTTCAGACAGCTGGAGGGGGACCAGTCCCTCTACTCTTCTCTCTAGTCAGTGGAGTCAGAGAGCTGTAGTTCAGCCAGTTTGAGGGGGACCAGTCCCTCTACTCTTCTCTCTAGTCAGTGGAGTCAGAGAGCAGTAGTTCAGCCAGTTGGAGGGGGACCAGTCCCTCTACTCTTCTCTCTAGTCAGTGGAGTCAGAGAGCAGTAGTTCAGACAGTTGGTGGGGGACCAGTCCCTTTACTCTTCTCTCTAGTCAGTGGAGTCAGAGAGCTGTAGTTCAGCCAGTTGGAGGGGGACCAGTCCCTCTACTCTTCTCTCTAGTCAGTGGAGTCAGAGAGCAGTAGTTCAGACAGTTGGAGGGGGACCAGTCCCTCTACTCTTCTCTCTAGTCAGTGGAGTCAGAGAGCAGTAGTTCAGTCAGTTGGAGGGGGACCAGTCCCTTTACTCTTCTCTCTAGTCAGTGGAGTCAGAGAGCTGTAGTTCAGCCAGTTGGAGGGGGACCAGTCCCTCTACTCTTCTCTCTAGTCAGTGGAGTCAGAGAGCAGTAGTTCAGACAGTTGAAGGGGGACCAGTCCCTTTACTCTTCTCTCTAGTCAGTGGAGTCAGAGAGCAGTAGTTCAGTCAGTTGGTGGGGGACCAGTCCCTTTACTCTTATCTCTAGTCAGTGGAGCCAGAGAGCAGTAGTTCAGTCAGTTGGATGGGGACCAGTCCCTCTACTCTTCTCTCTAGTCAGTGGAGTCAGAGAGCAGTAGTTCAGTCAGTTGGAGGGGGACCAGTCCCTCTACTCTTCTCTCTAGTCAGTGGAGTCAGAGAGCAGTAGTTCAGTCAGTTGGAGGGGGACCAGTCCCTCTACTCTTCTCTCTAGTCAGTGGAGTCAGAAAGCAGTAGTTCAGCCAGTTGGAGGTGGAACAGTCCCTCTGCTCTTCTCTCTAGTCAGTGGAGTCAGAGAGCAGTAGTTCAGCCAGTTGGAGGGGGAACAGTCCCTCTACTCTTCTCTCTAGTCAGTGGAGTCAGAGAGCAGTAGTCCAGACATTTGGAGGGGGACCAGTCCCTCTACTCTTCTCTCTAGTCAGTGGAGTCAGAGAGCAGTAGTTCAGTCAGTTGGTGGGGGACCAGTCCCTCTACTCTTCTCTCTAGTCAGTGGAGTCAGAGAGCAGTAGTTCAGTCAGTTGGAGGGGGACCAGTCCCTTTACTCTTCTCTCTAGTAAGTGGAGTCAGAGAGCTGTAGTTCAGCCAGTTTGAGGGGGACCAGTCCTCTACTCTTCTCTCTAGTCAGTGGAGTCAGAGAGCAGTAGTTCAGCCAGTTGGAGGGGGAACAGTCCCTCTACTCTTCTCTCTAGTCAGTGGAGTCAGAGAGCAGTAGTTCAGCCAGTTGGTGGGGGACCAGTCCCTTTACTCTACTCTCTAGTCAGTGGAGTCAGAGAGCTGTAGTTCAGCCAGTTGGAGGGGGACCAGTCCTCTACTCTTCTCTCTAGTCAGTGGAGTCAGAGAGCAGTAGTTCAGACAGTTGAAGGGGGACCAGTCCCTTTACTCTTCTCTCTAGTCAGTGGAGTCAGAGAGCAGTAGTTCAGTCAGTTGGTGGGGGACCAGTCCCTTTACTCTTATCTCTAGTCAGTGGAGCCAGAGAGCAGTAGTTCAGTCAGTTGGATGGGGACCAGTCCCTCTACTCTTCTCTCTAGTCAGTGGAGTCAGAGAGCAGTAGTTCAGTCAGTTGGAGGGGGACCAGTCCTCTACTCTTCTCTCTAGTCAGTGGAGTCAGAGAGCAGTAGTTCAGTCAGTTGGTGGGGGACCAGTCCCTCTACTCTTCTCTCTAGTCAGTGGAGTCAGAGAGCAGTAGTTCAGTCAGTTGGAGGGGGACCAGTCCCTCTACTCTTCTCTCTAGTCAGTGGAGTCAGAAAGCAGTAGTTCAGCCAGTTGGAGGTGGAACAGTCCCTCTGCTCTTCTCTCTAGTCAGTGGAGTCAGAGAGCAGTAGTTCAGCCAGTTGGAGGGGGAACAGTCCCTCTACTCTTCTCTCTAGTCAGTGGAGTCAGAGAGCAGTAGTCCAGACATTTGGAGGGGGACCAGTCCCTCTACTCTTCTCTCTAGTCAGTGGAGTCAGAGAGCAGTAGTTCAGTCAGTTGGTGGGGGACCAGTCCCTCTACTCTTCTCTCTAGTCAGTGGAGTCAGAGAGCAGTAGTTCAGTCAGTTGGAGGGGGACCAGTCCCTTTACTCTTCTCTCTAGTCAGTGGAGTCAGAGAGCAGTAGTTCAGCCAGTTGGTGGGGGACCAGTCCCTTTACTCTACTCTCTAGTCAGTGGAGCCAGAGAGCAGTAGTTCAGACAGTTGGAGGGGGACCAGTCCCTCTACTCTTCTCTCTAGTCAGTGGAGTCAGAGAGCAGTAGTTCAGTCAGTTGGTGGGGGACCAGTCCCTCTACTCTTCTCTCTAGTCAGTGGAGTCAGAGAGCAGTAGTTCAGACAGTTGAAGGGGGACCAGTCCCTTTACTCTTCTCTCTAGTCAGTGGAGTCAGAGAGCAGTAGTTCAGTCAGTTGGTGGGGGACCAGTCCCTTTACTCTTATCTCTAGTCAGTGGAGCCAGAGAGCAGTAGTTCAGTCAGTTGGATGGGGACCAGTCCCTCTACTCTTCTCTCTAGTCAGTGGAGTCAGAGAGCAGTAGTTCAGTCAGTTGGAGGGGGACCAGTCCCTCTACTCTTCTCTCTAGTCAGTGGAGTCAGAGAGCAGTAGTTCAGTCAGTTGGAGGGGGACCAGTCCTCTACTCTTCTCTCTAGTCAGTGGAGTCAGAAAGCAGTAGTTCAGCCAGTTGGAGGTGGAACAGTCCCTCTGCTCTTCTCTCTAGTCAGTGGAGTCAGAGAGCAGTAGTTCAGCCAGTTGGAGGGGGAACAGTCCCTCTACTCTTCTCTCTAGTCAGTGGAGTCAGAGAGCAGTAGTCCAGACATTTGGAGGGGGACCAGTCCCTCTACTCTTCTCTCTAGTCAGTGGAGTCAGAGAGCAGTAGTTCAGTCAGTTGGTGGGGGACCAGTCCCTCTACTCTTCTCTCTAGTCAGTGGAGTCAGAGAGCAGTAGTTCAGTCAGTTGGAGGGGGACCAGTCCCTTTACTCTTCTCTCTAGTAAGTGGAGTCAGAGAGCTGTAGTTCAGCCAGTTTGAGGGGGGACCAGTCCCTCTACTCTTCTCTCTAGTCAGTGGAGTCAGAGAGCAGTAGTTCAGCCAGTTGGAGGGGGAACAGTCCTCTACTCTTCTCTCTAGTCAGTGGAGTCAGAGAGTAGTAGTTCAGCCAGTTGGTGGGGGACCAGTCCCTTTACTCTACTCTCTAGTCAGTGGAGTCAGAGAGCTGTAGTTCAGCCAGTTGGAGGGGGACCAGTCCCTCTACTCTTCTCTCTAGTCAGTGGAGTCAGAGAGCAGTAGTTCAGACAGTTGAAGGGGGACCAGTCCCTTTACTCTTCTCTCTAGTCAGTGGAGTCAGAGAGCAGTAGTTCAGTCAGTTGGTGGGGGACCAGTCCCTTTACTCTTATCTCTAGTCAGTGGAGCCAGAGAGCAGTAGTTCAGTCAGTTGGATGGGGACCAGTCCCTCTACTCTTCTCTCTAGTCAGTGGAGTCAGAGAGCAGTAGTTCAGTCAGTTGGAGGGGGACCAGTCCCTCTACTCTTCTCTCTAGTCAGTGGAGTCAGAGAGCAGTAGTTCAGTCAGTTGGTGGGGGACCAGTCCCTCTACTCTTCTCTCTAGTCAGTGGAGTCAGAGAGCAGTAGTTCAGTCAGTTGGAGGGGGACCAGTCCCTCTACTCTTCTCTCTAGTCAGTGGAGTCAGAAAGCAGTAGTTCAGCCAGTTGGAGGTGGAACAGTCCCTCTGCTCTTCTCTCTAGTCAGTGGAGTCAGAGAGCAGTAGTTCAGCCAGTTGGAGGGGGAACAGTCCCTCTACTCTTCTCTCTAGTCAGTGGAGTCAGAGAGCAGTAGTCCAGACATTTGGAGGGGGACCAGTCCCTCTACTCTTCTCTCTAGTCAGTGGAGTCAGAGAGCAGTAGTTCAGTCAGTTGGTGGGGGACCAGTCCTCTACTCTTCTCTCTAGTCAGTGGAGTCAGAGAGCAGTAGTTCAGTCAGTTGGAGGGGGACCAGTCCCTTTACTCTTCTCTCTAGTCAGTGGAGTCAGAGAGCAGTAGTTCAGCCAGTTGGTGGGGGACCAGTCCCTTTACTCTACTCTCTAGTCAGTGGAGCCAGAGAGCAGTAGTTCAGACAGTTGGAGGGGGACCAGTCCTCTACTCTTCTCTCTAGTCAGTGGAGTCAGAGAGCAGTAGTTCAGTCAGTTGGTGGGGGACCAGTCCCTCTAGTCTTCTCTCTAGTCAGTGGAGTCAGAGAGCAGTAGTTCAGACAGTTGAAGGGGGACCAGTCCCTTTACTCTTCTCTCTAGTCAGTGGAGTCAGAGAGCAGTAGTTCAGTCAGTTGGTGGGGGACCAGTCCCTTTACTCTTATCTCTAGTCAGTGGAGCCAGAGAGCAGTAGTTCAGTCAGTTGGATGGGGACCAGTCCCTCTACTCTTCTCTCTAGTCAGTGGAGTCAGAGAGCAGTAGTTCAGTCAGTTGGAGGGGGACCAGTCCCTCCCTCTCTCTACTCCTTCCCCTCCCTCTCCATCTCTCTCTCTTCTCTCTACTCCGTCCCCTACCTACCTCCCTGTCTCTCTCTCTTCTTCTCTCTACTCCTTCCCCTCCCTCTCCATCTCTCTCTCTCTCCTTCTCTCTACTCTGTCCCCTCCCTCTCCGTCTCCCTCTCCTTCCCCTCCCTCTCAGTCTCTCTTCCTCCCTCTCTCTACTCCTCCCCCTCCCTCTCCATCTCTCTATCATTCTCTCTACTTCTTCCCCTCCCTCCCTCACATCTCTCTCTCTCCTTCTCTCTGATCCTACCCCTCCCTCACCGTCTCTCTCTCTCCTTCTCTCTACTCCTTCCCCTCGCTCACCATCTCTCGCTCCTTCTCTCTACTCACCCCCCAGTCTCTCTCTCTCCCTCCCTCTCTCTACTCCTTCCTCTCCCTCACTGTCTCTCTCACCTTCCCATCCCTCCCTCTCAGTCTCTCTCCTTCACCCTCTCTCTACTCGCTCCCCTCCCTCTCCGTCTCTCTCTCGTTCTCTCTACTCATTCCCCTCCCTCTCCGACACTCTCCCTCACCCTCTCTGCTCCTTCCCCTCCCTCCCCTCCCTCTCCGTCTGTCTATCCATCTCTTCATCTCTTGATCTTGGTCACCCTCTCTCTGTCTGGGTCTATCACGATGTCCATCTACTCTTCTCTCTAGTCAGTGGAGTCAGAGAGCTGTAGTTCAGACAGTTGGAGGGGGACCAGTCCCTCTACTCTTCTCTAGTCAGTGGAGTCAGAGAGCAGTAGTTCAGACAGTTGGAGGGGGACCAGTCCCTCTACTCTTCTCTCTAGTCAGTGGAGTCAGAGAGCAGTAGTTCAGACAGTTGGAGGGGGACCAGTCCCTCTACTCTTCTCTCTAGTCAGTGGAGTCAGAGAGCAGTAGTTCAGACAGTTTGTGGGGGACCAGTCCCTCTACTCTTTCCTCTAGTCAGTGGAGTCAGAGAGCTGTAGTTCAGCCATTTGGATGGGGACCAGTCCCTCTACTCTTCTCTCTAGTCAGTGGAGTCAGAGAGCAGTAGTTCAGACAGTTGGAGGGGGACCAGTCCCTCTACTCTTCTCTCTAGTCAGTGGAGTCAGAAAGCAGTAGTTCAGCCAGTTGGAGGTGGAACAGTCCCTCTGCTCTTCTCTCTAGTCAGTGGAGTCAGAGAGCAGTAGTTCAGCCAGTTGGAGGGGGAACAGTCCCTCTACTCTTCTCTCTAGTCAGTGGAGTCAGAGAGCAGTAGTCCAGACATTTGGAGGGGGACCAGTCCCTCTACTCTTCTCTCTAGTCAGTGGAGTCAGAGAGCAGTAGTTCAGTCAGTTGGTGGGGGACCAGTCCCTCTACTCTTCTCTCTAGTCAGTGGAGTCAGAGAGCAGTAGTTCAGTCAGTTGGAGGGGGACCAGTCCCTTTACTCTTCTCTCTAGTAAGTGGAGTCAGAGAGCTGTAGTTCAGCCAGTTTGAGGGGGACCAGTCCCTCTACTCTTCTCTCTAGTCAGTGGAGTCAGAGAGCAGTAGTTCAGCCAGTTGGAGGGGGAACAGTCCCTCTACTCTTCTCTCTAGTCAGTGGAGTCAGAGAGCAGTAGTTCAGCCAGTTGGTGGGGGACCAGTCCCTTTACTCTACTCTCTAGTCAGTGGAGTCAGAGAGCTGTAGTTCAGCCAGTTGGAGGGGGACCAGTCCCTCTACTCTTCTCTCTAGTCAGTGGAGTCAGAGAGCAGTAGTTCAGACAGTTGAAGGGGGACCAGTCCCTTTACTCTTCTCTCTAGTCAGTGGAGTCAGAGAGCAGTAGTTCAGTCAGTTGGTGGGGGACCAGTCCCTTTACTCTTATCTCTAGTCAGTGGAGCCAGAGAGCAGTAGTTCAGTCAGTTGGATGGGGACCAGTCCCTCTACTCTTCTCTCTAGTCAGTGGAGTCAGAGAGCAGTAGTTCAGTCAGTTGGAGGGGGACCAGTCCCTCTACTCTTCTCTCTAGTCAGTGGAGTCAGAGAGCAGTAGTTCAGTCAGTTGGTGGGGGACCAGTCCCTCTACTCTTCTCTCTAGTCAGTGGAGTCAGAGAGCAGTAGTTCAGTCAGTTGGTGGGGGACCAGTCCCTCTACTCTTCTCTCTAGTCAGTGGAGTCAGAAAGCAGTAGTTCAGCCAGTTGGAGGTGGAACAGTCCCTCTGCTCTTCTCTCTAGTCAGTGGAGTCAGAGAGCAGTAGTTCAGCCAGTTGGAGGGGGAACAGTCCCTCTACTCTTCTCTCTAGTCAGTGGAGTCAGAGAGCAGTAGTCCAGACATTTGGAGGGGGACCAGTCCCTCTACTCTTCTCTCTAGTCAGTGGAGTCAGAGAGCAGTAGTTCAGTCAGTTGGTGGGGGACCAGTCCCTCTACTCTTCTCTCTAGTTAGTGGAGTCAGAGAGCAGTAGTTCAGTCAGTTGGAGGGGGACCAGTCCCTTTACTCTTCTCTCTAGTCAGTGGAGTCAGAGAGCTGTAGTTCAGCCATTTGGATGGGGACCAGTCCCTCTACTCTTCTCTCTAGTCAGTGGAGTCAGAGAGCAGTAGTTCAGCCAGTTGGAGGGGGACCAGTCCCTTTACTCTTCTCTCTAGTCAGTGGAGTCAGAGAGTAGTAGTTCAGACAGTTGAAGGGGAACCAGTCGCTCTACTCTTCTCTCTAGTCAGTGGAGTCAGAGAGCAGTAGTTCAGACAGTTGGAGGGGGACGAGTCCCTCTACTCTTCTCTCTAGTCAGTGGAGTCAGAGAGCAGTAGTTCAGCCAGTTGGAGGGGGACCAGTCCCTTTACTCTTCTCTCTAGTCAGTGGAGCCAGAGAGCAGTAGTTCAGACAGTTGGAGGGGGACCAGTCCCTCTACTCTTCTCTCTAGTCAGTGGAGTCAGAGAGCAGTAGTTCAGTCAGTTGGTGGGGGACCAGTCCCTCTACTCTTCTCTCTAGTCAGTGGAGTCAGAGAGCAGTAGTTCAGTCAGTTGGTGGGGGACCAGTCCCTTTACTCTTATCTCTAGTCAGTGGAGCCAGAGAGCAGTAGTTCAGTCAGTTGGATGGGGACCAGTCCCTCTACTCTTCTCTCTAGTCAGTGGAGTCAGAGAGCACTAGTTCAGTCAGTTGGAGGGGGACCAGTCCCTCTACTCTTCTCTCTAGTCAGTGGAGTCAGAGAGCAGTAGTTCAGTCAGTTGGAGGGGGACCAGTCCCTCTACTCTTCTCTCTAGTCAGTGGAGTCAGAGAGCAGTAGTTCAGACAGTTGGAGGGGGACCAGTCCCTTTACTCTTCTCTCTAGTCAGTGGAGTCAGAGCAGTAGTTCAGCCAGTTGGAGGGGGACCAGTCCCTTTACTCTTCTCTCTAGTCAGTGGAGCCAGAGAGCAGTAGTTCAGACAGTTGGAGGGGGACCAGTCCCTCTACTCTTCTCTCTAGTCAGTGGAGTCAGAGAGCAGTAGTTCAGTCAGTTGGTGGGGGACCAGTCCCTCTACTCTTCTCTCTAGTCAGTGGAGTCAGAGAGCAGTAGTTCAGACAGTTGGAGGGGGACCAGTCCCTCTACTCTTCTCTCTAGTCAGTGGAGTCAGAGAGCAGTAGTTCAGTCAGTTGGAGGGGGACCAGTCCCTCTACTCTTCTCTCTAGTCAGTGGAGTCAGAAAGCAGTAGTTCAGCCAGTTGGAGGGGGAACAGTCCCTCTGCTCTTCTCTCTAGTCAGTGGAGTCAGAGAGCAGTAGTTCAGCCAGTTGGAGGGGGAACAGTCCTCTACTCTTCTCTCTAGTCAGTGGAGTCAGAGAGCAGAAGTTCAGCCAGTTGGTGGGGGACCAGTCCCTTTACTCTTCTTTCTAGTCAGTGGAGCCAGAGAGCAGTAGTCCAGACATTTGGAGGGGGACCAGTCCCTCTACTCTTCTCTCTAGTCAGTGGAGTCAGAGAGCAGTAGTTCAGTCAGTTGGTGGGGGACCAGTCCCTCTACTCTTCTCTCTAGTCAGTGGAGTCAGAGAGCAGTAGTTCAGTCAGTTGGAGGGGGACCAGTCCCTTTACTCTTCTCTCTAGTAAGTGGAGTCAGAGAGCTGTAGTTCAGCCAGTTTGAGGGGGACCAGTCCCTCTACTCTTCTCTCTAGTCAGTGGAGTCAGAGAGCAGTAGTTCAGACAGTTGGAGGGGGACCAGTCCCTTTACTCTTCTCTCTAGTAAGTGGAGTCAGAGAGCTGTAGTTCAGCCAGTTTGAGGGGGACCAGTCCCTCTACTCTTCTCTCTAGTCAGTGGAGTCAGAGAGCTGTAGTTCAGCCAGTTTGAGGGGGACCAGTCCCTCTACTCTTCTCTCTAGTCAGTGGAGTCAGAGAGCAGTAGTTCAGACAGTTGGAGGGGGACCAGTCCCTCTACTCTTCTCTCTAGTCAGTGGAGTCAGAGAGCAGTAGTTCAGACAGTTGGAGGGGGACCAGTCCCTTTACTCTTCTTTCTAGTAAGTGGAGTCAGAGAGCTGTAGTTCAGCCAGTTTGAGGGGGACCAGTCCCTCTACTCTTCTCTCTAGTCACTGGAGTCAGAGAGCAGTAGTTCAGACAGTTGGAGGGGGACCAGTCCCTTTACTCTTCTCTCTAGTCAGTGGAGTCAGAGAGCAGTAGTTCAGTCAGTTGGTGGGGGACCAGTCCCTTTACTCTTATCTCTAGTCAGTGGAGCCAGAGAGCAGTAGTTCAGTCAGTTGGATGGGGACCAGTCCCTCTACTCTTCTCTCTAGTCAGTGGAGTCAGAGAGCAGTAGTTCAGTCAGTTGGTGGGGGACCAGTCCCTCTACTCTTCTCTCTAGTCAGTGGAGTCAGAGAGCAGTAGTTCAGCCAGTTGGAGGGGGACCAGTCCCTCTACTCTTCTCTCTCGTCAGTGGAGTCAGAGAGCAGTAGTTCAGTCAGTTGGAGGGGGACCAGTCCTCTACTCTTCTCTCTAGTCAGTGGAGTCAGAGAGCAGTAGTTCAGTCAGTTGGAGGGGGACCAGTCCCTCTACTCTTCTCTCTAGTCAGTGGAGTCAGAGAGCAGTAGTTCAGCCAGGTGGAGGGGGAACAGTCCCTCTACTCTTCTCTCTAGTCAGTGGAGTCAGAGAGCAGTAGTTCAGCCAGTTGGAGGGGGAACAGTCCCTCTACTCTTCTCTCTAGTCAGTGGAGTCAGAGAGCTGTAGTTCAGCCATTTGGATGGGGACCAGTCCCTCTACTCTTCTCTCTAGTCAGTGGAGTCAGAGAGCAGTAGTTCAGACAGTTGGAGGGGGACGAGTCCCTCTACTCTTCTCTCTAGTCAGTGGAGTCAGAGAGCAGTAGTTCAGCCAGTTGGAGGGGGACCAGTCCCTTTACTCTTCTCTCTAGTCAGTGGAGTCAGAGAGCAGTAGTTCAGCCAGTTGGAGGGGGACCAGTCCTCTACTCTTCTCTCTAGTCAGTGGAGTCAGAGAGCAGTAGTTCAGCCAGTTGGAGGGGGACCAGTCCCTCTACTCTTCTCTCTAGTCAGTGGAGTCAGAGGGCAGTAGTTCAGACAGTTGGAGGGGGACCAGTCCCTCTACTCTTCTCTCTAGTCAGTGGAGTCAGAGAGCAGTTGTTCAGAAAGCTGGAGGAGGACCAGTCCATCTACTCTTCGCTCTAGTCAGTGGAGTCAGAGAGCAGTAGTTCAGACAGTTGAAGGGGGACCAGTCCTCTACTCTTCTCTCTAGTCAGTGGAGCCAGAGAGCAGTAGTTCAGTCAGTTGGAGGGGGACCAGTTCTCTACTCTTCTCTCTAGTCAGTGGAGTCAGAGAGCAGTAGTTCAGACAGCTGGAGGGGGACCAGTCCCTCTACTCTTCTCTCTAGTCAGTGGAGTCAGAGAGCAGTAGTTCAGCCAGTTGGAGGGGGACCAGTCCCTCTACTCTTCTCTCTAGTCAGTGGAGTCAGAGAGCAGTAGTTCAGCCAGTTGGAGGGGGACCAGTCCCTCTACTCTTCTCTCTAGTCAGTGGAGTCAGAGGGCAGTAGTTCAGACAGTTGGAGGGGGACCAGTCCCTCTACTCTTCTCTCTAGTCAGTGGAGTCAGAGAGCAGTAGTTCAGAAAGCTGGAGGAGGACCAGTCCATCTACTCTTCGCTCTAGTCAGTGGAGTCAGAGAGCAGTAGTTCAGACAGTTGAAGGGGGACCAGTCCCTCTACTCTTCTCTCTAGTCAGTGGAGCCAGAGAGCAGTAGTTCAGTCAGTTGGAGGGGGACCAGTTCTCTACTCTTCTCTCTAGTCAGTGGAGTCAGAGAGCAGTAGTTCAGACAGCTGGAGGGGGACCAGTCCCTCTACTCTTCTCTCTAGTCAGTGGAGTCAGAGAGCAGTAGTTCAGACAGTTGGTGGGGGACCAGTCCCTCTACTCTTCTCTCTCGTCAGTGGAGTCAGAGAGCAGTAGTTCAGTCAGTTGGAGGGGGACCAGTCCCTCTACTCTTCTCTCTAGTCAGTGGAGTCAGAGAGCAGTAGTTCAGTCAGTTGGAGGGGGACCAGTCCCTCTACTCTTCTCTCTAGTCAGTGGAGTCAGAGAGCAGTAGTTCAGCCAGGTGGAGGGGGAACAGTCCCTCTACTCTTCTCTCTAGTCAGTGGAGTCAGAGAGCAGTAGTTCAGCCAGTTGGAGGGGGAACAGTCCCTCTACTCTTCTCTCTAGTCAGTGGAGTCAGAGAGCTGTAGTTCAGCCATTTGGATGGGGACCAGTCCCTCTACTCTTCTCTCTAGTCAGTGGAGTCAGAGAGCAGTAGTTCAGACAGTTGGAGGGGGACGAGTCCCTCTACTCTTCTCTCTAGTCAGTGGAGTCAGAGAGCAGTAGTTCAGCCAGTTGGAGGGGGACCAGTCCCTTTACTCTTCTCTCTAGTCAGTGGAGTCAGAGAGCAGTAGTTCAGCCAGTTGGAGGGGGACCAGTCCCTCTACTCTTCTCTCTAGTCAGTGGAGTCAGAGAGCAGTAGTTCAGCCAGTTGGAGGGGGACCAGTCCCTCTACTCTTCTCTCTAGTCAGTGGAGTCAGAGGGCAGTAGTTCAGACAGTTGGAGGGGGACCAGTCCCTCTACTCTTCTCTCTAGTCAGTGGAGTCAGAGAGCAGTTGTTCAGAAAGCTGGAGGAGGACCAGTCCATCTACTCTTCGCTCTAGTCAGTGGAGTCAGAGAGCAGTAGTTCAGACAGTTGAAGGGGGACCAGTCCTCTACTCTTCTCTCTAGTCAGTGGAGCCAGAGAGCAGTAGTTCAGTCAGTTGGAGGGGGACCAGTTCTCTACTCTTCTCTCTAGTCAGTGGAGTCAGAGAGCAGTAGTTCAGACAGCTGGAGGGGGACCAGTCCCTCTACTCTTCTCTCTAGTCAGTGGAGTCAGAGAGCAGTAGTTCAGCCAGTTGGAGGGGGACCAGTCCCTCTACTCTTCTCTCTAGTCAGTGGAGTCAGAGAGCAGTAGTTCAGCCAGTTGGAGGGGGACCAGTCCCTCTACTCTTCTCTCTAGTCAGTGGAGTCAGAGGGCAGTAGTTCAGACAGTTGGAGGGGGACCAGTCCCTCTACTCTTCTCTCTAGTCAGTGGAGTCAGAGAGCAGTAGTTCAGAAAGCTGGAGGAGGACCAGTCCATCTACTCTTCGCTCTAGTCAGTGGAGTCAGAGAGCAGTAGTTCAGACAGTTGAAGGGGGACCAGTCCTCTACTCTTCTCTCTAGTCAGTGGAGCCAGAGAGCAGTAGTTCAGTCAGTTGGAGGGGGACCAGTTCTCTACTCTTCTCTCTAGTCAGTGGAGTCAGAGAGCAGTAGTTCAGACAGCTGGAGGGGGACCAGTCCCTCTACTCTTCTCTCTAGTCAGTGGAGTCAGAGAGCAGTAGTTCAGACAGTTGGTGGGGGACCAGTCCCTCTACTCTTCTCTCTAGTCAGTGGAGTCAGAGAGCAGTAGTTCAGCTAGTTGGAGGGGGACCAGCCCCTCTACTCTTCTCTCTAGTCAGTGGAGTCAGAGAGCAGTAGTTCAGACAGTTGAAGGGGGACCAGTCCCTCTACTCTTCTCTCTTGTCAGTGGAGCCAGAGAGCAGTAGTTCAGTCAGTTGGAGGGGGACCAGTCCCTCTACTCTTCTCTCTAGTCAGTGGAGTCAGAGAGCAGTAGTTCAGACAGCTGGAGGGGGACCAGTCCCTCTATTCTTCTCTCTAGTCAGTGGAGTCAGAGAGCTGTAGTTCAGCCATTTGTATGGGGACCAGTCCCTCCACTCTTCTCTCTAGTCAATGGAGTCAGAGAGCAGTAGTTCAGCCAGTTGGAGGGGGGACCAGTCCCTCTACTCTTCTCTCTAGTCAGTGGAGTCAGAGAGCAGTAGTTCAGCCAGTTGGATGGGGACCAGTCCCTCTACTCTTCTCTCTAGTCAGTGGAGTCAGAGAGCAGTAGTTCAGAAAGCTGGAGGAGGACCAGTCCATCTACTCTTCGCTCTAGTCAGTGGAGTCAGAGAGCAGTAGTTCAGACAGTTGAAGGGGGACCAGTCCCTCTACTCTTCTCTCTAGTCAGTGGAGCCAGAGAGCAGTAGTTCAGTCAGTTGGAGGGGGACCAGTTCTCTACTCTTCTCTCTAGTCAGTGGAGTCAGAGAGCAGTAGTTCAGACAGCTGGAGGGGGACCAGTCCCTCTACTCTTCTCTCTAGTCAGTGGAGTCAGAGAGCAGTAGTTCAGCCAGTTGGAGGGGGACCAGTCCCTCTACTCTTCTCTCTAGTCAGTGGAGTCAGAGAGCAGTAGTTCAGACAGTTGGAGGGGGACCAGTCCCTCTACTCTTCTCTCTAGTCAGTGGAGTCAGAGAGCAGTAGTTCAGACAGTTGGAGGGGGACGAGTCCCTCTACTCTTCTCTCTAGTCAGTGGAGTCAGAGAGCAGTAGTTCAGCCAGTTGGAGGGGGACCAGTCCCTTTACTCTTCTCTCTAGTCAGTGGAGTCAGAGAGCAGTAGTTCAGCCAGTTGGAGGGGGACCAGTCCCTCTACTCTTCTCTCTAGTCAGTGGAGTCAGAGAGCAGTAGTTCAGTCAGTTGGAGGGGGACCAGTCCCTTTACTCTTCTCTCTAGTCAGTGGAGTCAGAGAGCTGTAGTTCAGCCAGTTGGAGGGGGACCAGTCCCTCTACTCTTCTCTCTAGTCAGTGGAGTCAGAGAGCAGTAGTTCAGACAGTTGGAGGGGGACCAGTCCCTTTACTCTTCTCTCTAGTCAGTGGAGTCAGAGAGCAGTAGTTCAGTCAGTTGGTGGGGGACCAGTCCCTTTACTCTTATCTCTAGTCAGTGAAGCCAGAGAGCAGTAGTTCAGTCAGTTGGATGGGGACCAGTCCCTCTACTCTTCTCTCTAGTCAGTGGAGTCAGAGAGCAGTAGTTCAGACAGTTGGTGGGGGACCAGTCCCTCTACTCTTCTCTCTAGTCAGTGGAGTCAGAGAGCAGTAGTTCAGCTAGTTGGAGGGGGACCAGCCCCTCTACTCTTCTCTCTAGTCAGTGGAGTCAGAGAGCAGTAGTTCAGACAGTTGAAGGGGGACCAGTCCTCTACTCTTCTCTCTTGTCAGTGGAGCCAGAGAGCAGTAGTTCAGTCAGTTGGAGGGGGACCAGTCCCTCTACTCTTCTCTCTAGTCAGTGGAGTCAGAGAGCAGTAGTTCAGACAGCTGGAGGGGGACCAGTCCCTCTATTCTTCTCTCTAGTCAGTGGAGTCAGAGAGCTGTAGTTCAGCCATTTGTATGGGGACCAGTCCCTCCACTCTTCTCTCTAGTCAATGGAGTCAGAGAGCAGTAGTTCAGCCAGTTGGAGGGGGGACCAGTCCCTCTACTCTTCTCTCTAGTCAGTGGAGTCAGAGAGCAGTAGTTCAGCCAGTTGGATGGGGACCAGTCCCTCTACTCTTCTCTCTAGTCAGTGGAGTCAGAGAGCAGTAGTTCAGAAAGCTGGAGGAGGACCAGTCCATCTACTCTTCGCTCTAGTCAGTGGAGTCAGAGAGCAGTAGTTCAGACAGTTGAAGGGGGACCAGTCCCTCTACTCTTCTCTCTAGTCAGTGGAGCCAGAGAGCAGTAGTTCAGTCAGTTGGAGGGGGACCAGTTCTCTACTCTTCTCTCTAGTCAGTGGAGTCAGAGAGCAGTAGTTCAGACAGCTGGAGGGGGACCAGTCCCTCTACTCTTCTCTCTAGTCAGTGGAGTCAGAGAGCAGTAGTTCAGCCAGTTGGAGGGGGACCAGTCCCTCTACTCTTCTCTCTAGTCAGTGGAGTCAGAGAGCAGTAGTTCAGACAGTTGGAGGGGGACCAGTCCCTCTACTCTTCTCTCTAGTCAGTGGAGTCAGAGAGCAGTAGTTCAGACAGTTGGAGGGGGACGAGTCCTCTACTCTTCTCTCTAGTCAGTGGAGTCAGAGAGCAGTAGTTCAGCCAGTTGGAGGGGGACCAGTCCCTTTACTCTTCTCTCTAGTCAGTGGAGTCAGAGAGCAGTAGTTCAGCCAGTTGGAGGGGGACCAGTCCCTCTACTCTTCTCTCTAGTCAGTGGAGTCAGAGAGCAGTAGTTCAGTCAGTTGGAGGGGGACCAGTCCCTTTACTCTTCTCTCTAGTCAGTGGAGTCAGAGAGCTGTAGTTCAGCCAGTTGGAGGGGGACCAGTCCCTCTACTCTTCTCTCTAGTCAGTGGAGTCAGAGAGCAGTAGTTCAGACAGTTGGAGGGGGACCAGTCCCTTTACTCTTCTCTCTAGTCAGTGGAGTCAGAGAGCAGTAGTTCAGTCAGTTGGTGGGGGACCAGTCCCTTTACTCTTATCTCTAGTCAGTGAAGCCAGAGAGCAGTAGTTCAGTCAGTTGGATGGGGACCAGTCCCTCTACTCTTCTCTCTAGTCAGTGGAGTCAGAGAGCAGTAGTTCAGTCAGTTGGAGGGGGACCAGTCCTCTACTCTTCTCTCTAGTCAGTGGAGTCAGAGAGCAGTAGTTCAGTCAGTTGGAGGGGGACCAGTCCCTCTACTCTTCTCTCTAGTCAGTGGAGTCAGAAAGCAGTAGTTCAGCCAGTTGGAGGGGGAACAGTCCCTCTGCTCTTCTCTCTAGTCAGTGGAGTCAGAGAGCAGTAGTTCAGCCAGTTGGAGGGGGAACAGTCCCTCTACTCTTCTCTCTAGTCAGTGGAGTCAGAGAGCAGAAGTTCAGCCAGTTGGTGGGGGACCAGTCCCTTTACTCTTCTTTCTAGTCAGTGGAGCCAGAGAGCAGTAGTCCAGACATTTGGAGGGGGACCAGTCCCTCTACTCTTCTCTCTAGTCAGTGGAGTCAGAGAGCAGTAGTTCAGTCAGTTGGTGGGGGACCAGTCCCTCTACTCTTCTCTCTAGTCAGTGGAGTCAGAGAGCAGTAGTTCAGTCAGTTGGAGGGGGACCAGTCCCTTTACTCTTCTCTCTAGTAAGTGGAGTCAGAGAGCTGTAGTTCAGCCAGTTTGAGGGGGACCAGTCCCTCTACTCTTCTCTCTAGTCAGTGGAGTCAGAGAGCAGTAGTTCAGACAGTTGGAGGGGGACCAGTCCCTTTACTCTTCTCTCTAGTAAGTGGAGTCAGAGAGCTGTAGTTCAGCCAGTTTGAGGGGGACCAGTCCCTCTACTCTTCTCTCTAGTCAGTGGAGTCAGAGAGCTGTAGTTCAGCCAGTTTGAGGGGGACCAGTCCCTCTACTCTTCTCTCTAGTCAGTGGAGTCAGAGAGCAGTAGTTCAGACAGTTGGAGGGGGACCAGTCCCTCTACTCTTCTCTCTAGTCAGTGGAGTCAGAGAGCAGTAGTTCAGACAGTTGGAGGGGGACCAGTCCCTTTACTCTTCTTTCTAGTAAGTGGAGTCAGAGAGCTGTAGTTCAGCCAGTTTGAGGGGGACCAGTCCCTCTACTCTTCTCTCTAGTCACTGGAGTCAGAGAGCAGTAGTTCAGACAGTTGGAGGGGGACCAGTCCCTTTACTCTTCTCTCTAGTCAGTGGAGTCAGAGAGCAGTAGTTCAGTCAGTTGGATGGGGACCAGTCCCTCTACTCTTCTCTCTAGTCAGTGGAGTCAGAGAGCAGTAGTTCAGTCAGTTGGTGGGGGACCAGTCCCTCTACTCTTCTCTCTAGTCAGTGGAGCCAGAGAGCAGTAGTTCAGTCAGTTGGAGGGGGACCAGTCCCTCTACTCTTCTCTCTAGTCAGTGGAGTCAGAGAGCAGTAGTTCAGACAGTTGGTGGGGGACCAGTCCCTTTACTCTTCTCTCTAGTCAGTGGAGTCAGAGAGTAGTAGTTCAGACAGTTGAAGGGGGACCAGTCCCTCTACTCTTCTCTCTAGTCAGTGGAGTCAGAGAGCAGTAGTTCAGACAGTTGAAGGGGGACCAGTCCCTCTACTCTTCTCTCTAGTCAGTGGAGTCAGAGAGCAGTAGTTCAACAGTTGGTGGGGGACCAGTCCCTCTACTCTTCTCTCTAGTCAGTGGAGTCAGAGAGCAGTAGTTCAGCCAGTTGGAGGGGGACCAGTCCCTCTACTCTTCTCTCTAGTCAGTGGAGTCAGAGAGCAGTAGTTCAGACAGTTGGAGGGGGACGAGTCCCTCTACTTTCCCCTCAGTTCAGTGGAGCCAGAGAGCAGTAGTTCAGTCAGTTGGAGGGGGACCAGTCCCTCTACTCTTCTCTCTAGTCAGTGGAGTCAGAGAGCAGTAGTTCAGACAGCTGGAGGGGGACCAGTCCCTCTACTCTTCTCTCTAGTCAGTGGAGTCAGAGAGCTGTAGTTCAGCCATTTGTATGGGGACCAGTCAGCCTCCACTCTTCTCTCTAGTCAGTGGAGTCAGAGAGCAGTAGTTCAGCCAGTTGGAGGGGGACCAGTCCCTCTACTCTTCTCTCTAGTCAGTGGAGTCAGAGGGCAGTAGTTCAGACAGTTGGAGGGGGACCAGTCCCTCTACTCTTCTCTCTAGTCAGTGGAGTCAGAGAGCAGTTGTTCAGAAAGCTGGAGGAGGACCAGTCCATCTACTCTTCGCTCTAGTCAGTGGAGTCAGAGAGCAGTAGTTCAGACAGTTGAAGGGGGACCAGTCCCTCTACTCTTCTCTCTAGTCAGTGGAGCCAGAGAGCAGTAGTTCAGTCAGTTGGAGGGGGACCAGTTCTCTACTCTTCTCTCTAGTCAGTGGAGTCAGAGAGCAGTAGTTCAGACAGCTGGAGGGGGACCAGTCCCTCTACTCTTCTCTCTAGTCAGTGGAGTCAGAGAGCAGTAGTTCAGCCAGTTGGAGGGGGACCAGTCCCTCTACTCTTCTCTAGTCAGTGGAGTCAGAGAGCAGTAGTTCAGCCAGTTGGAGGGGGACCAGTCCCTCTACTCTTCTCTCTAGTCAGTGGAGTCAGAGGGCAGTAGTTCAGACAGTTGGAGGGGGACCAGTCCCTCTACTCTTCTCTCTAGTCAGTGGAGTCAGAGAGCAGTAGTTCAGAAAGCTGGAGGAGGACCAGTCCATCTACTCTTCGCTCTAGTCAGTGGAGTCAGAGAGCAGTAGTTCAGACAGTTGAAGGGGACCAGTCCCTCTACTCTTCTCTCTAGTCAGTGGAGCCAGAGAGCAGTAGTTCAGTCAGTTGGAGGGGGACCAGTTCTCTACTCTTCTCTCTAGTCAGTGGAGTCAGAGAGCAGTAGTTCAGACAGCTGGAGGGGGACCAGTCCCTCTACTCTTCTCTCTAGTCAGTGGAGTCAGAGAGCAGTAGTTCAGACAGTTGGTGGGGGACCAGTCCCTCTACTCTTCTCTCTAGTCAGTGGAGTCAGAGAGCAGTAGTTCAGCTAGTTGGAGGGGGACCAGCCCTCTACTCTTCTCTCTAGTCAGTGGAGTCAGAGAGCAGTAGTTCAGACAGTTGAAGGGGGACCAGTCCTCTACTCTTCTCTCTTGTCAGTGGAGCCAGAGAGCAGTAGTTCAGTCAGTTGGAGGGGGACCAGTCCCTCTACTCTTCTCTCTAGTCAGTGGAGTCAGAGAGCAGTAGTTCAGACAGCTGGAGGGGGACCAGTCCCTCTATTCTTCTCTCTAGTCAGTGGAGTCAGAGAGCTGTAGTTCAGCCATTTGTATGGGGACCAGTCCCTCCACTCTTCTCTCTAGTCAATGGAGTCAGAGAGCAGTAGTTCAGCCAGTTGGAGGGGGGACCAGTCCCTCTACTCTTCTCTCTAGTCAGTGGAGTCAGAGAGCAGTAGTTCAGCCAGTTGGATGGGGACCAGTCCCTCTACTCTTCTCTCTAGTCAGTGGAGTCAGAGAGCAGTAGTTCAGAAAGCTGGAGGAGGACCAGTCCATCTACTCTTCGCTCTAGTCAGTGGAGTCAGAGAGCAGTAGTTCAGACAGTTGAAGGGGGACCAGTCCCTCTACTCTTCTCTCTAGTCAGTGGAGCCAGAGAGCAGTAGTTCAGTCAGTTGGAGGGGGACCAGTTCTCTACTCTTCTCTCTAGTCAGTGGAGTCAGAGAGCAGTAGTTCAGACAGCTGGAGGGGGACCAGTCCTCTACTCTTCTCTCTAGTCAGTGGAGTCAGAGAGCAGTAGTTCAGCCAGTTGGAGGGGGACCAGTCCCTCTACTCTTCTCTCTAGTCAGTGGAGTCAGAGAGCAGTAGTTCAGACAGTTGGAGGGGGACCAGTCCCTCTACTCTTCTCTCTAGTCAGTGGAGTCAGAGAGCAGTAGTTCAGACAGTTGGAGGGGGACGAGTCCCTCTACTCTTCTCTCTAGTCAGTGGAGTCAGAGAGCAGTAGTTCAGCCAGTTGGAGGGGGACCAGTCCCTTTACTCTTCTCTCTAGTCAGTGGAGTCAGAGAGCAGTAGTTCAGCCAGTTGGAGGGGGACCAGTCCCTCTACTCTTCTCTCTAGTCAGTGGAGTCAGAGAGCAGTAGTTCAGTCAGTTGGAGGGGGACCAGTCCCTTTACTCTTCTCTCTAGTCAGTGGAGTCAGAGAGCTGTAGTTCAGCCAGTTGGAGGGGGACCAGTCCTCTACTCTTCTCTCTAGTCAGTGGAGTCAGAGAGCAGTAGTTCAGACAGTTGGAGGGGGACCAGTCCCTTTACTCTTCTCTCTAGTCAGTGGAGTCAGAGAGCAGTAGTTCAGTCAGTTGGTGGGGGACCAGTCCCTTTACTCTTATCTCTAGTCAGTGAAGCCAGAGAGCAGTAGTTCAGTCAGTTGGATGGGGACCAGTCCCTCTACTCTTCTCTCTAGTCAGTGGAGTCAGAGAGCAGTAGTTCAGTCAGTTGGAGGGGGACCAGTCCCTCTACTCTTCTCTAGTCAGTGGAGTCAGAGAGCAGTAGTTCAGTCAGTTGGAGGGGGACCAGTCCCTCTACTCTTCTCTCTAGTCAGTGGAGTCAGAAAGCAGTAGTTCAGCCAGTTGGAGGGGGAACAGTCCCTCTGCTCTTCTCTCTAGTCAGTGGAGTCAGAGAGCAGTAGTTCAGCCAGTTGGAGGGGGAACAGTCCTCTACTCTTCTCTCTAGTCAGTGGAGTCAGAGAGCAGAAGTTCAGCCAGTTGGTGGGGGACCAGTCCCTTTACTCTTCTTTCTAGTCAGTGGAGCCAGAGAGCAGTAGTCCAGACATTTGGAGGGGGACCAGTCCCTCTACTCTTCTCTCTAGTCAGTGGAGTCAGAGAGCAGTAGTTCAGTCAGTTGGTGGGGGACCAGTCCCTCTACTCTTCTCTCTAGTCAGTGGAGTCAGAGAGCAGTAGTTCAGTCAGTTGGAGGGGGACCAGTCCCTTTACTCTTCTCTCTAGTAAGTGGAGTCAGAGAGCTGTAGTTCAGCCAGTTTGAGGGGGACCAGTCCCTCTACTCTTCTCTCTAGTCAGTGGAGTCAGAGAGCAGTAGTTCAGACAGTTGGAGGGGGACCAGTCCCTTTACTCTTCTCTCTAGTAAGTGGAGTCAGAGAGCTGTAGTTCAGCCAGTTTGAGGGGGACCAGTCCCTCTACTCTTCGCTCTAGTCAGTGGAGTCAGAGAGCAGTAGTTCAGACAGTTGAAGGGGGACCAGTCCCTCTACTCTTCTCTCTAGTCAGTGGAGCCAGAGAGCAGTAGTTCAGTCAGTTGGAGGGGGACCAGTTCTCTACTCTTCTCTCTAGTCAGTGGAGTCAGAGAGCAGTAGTTCAGACAGCTGGAGGGGGACCAGTCCTCTACTCTTCTCTCTAGTCAGTGGAGTCAGAGAGCAGTAGTTCAGACAGTTGGTGGGGGACCAGTCCCTCTACTCTTCTCTCTAGTCAGTGGAGTCAGAGAGCAGTAGTTCAGCTAGTTGGAGGGGGACCAGCCCCTCTACTCTTCTCTCTAGTCAGTGGAGTCAGAGAGCAGTAGTTCAGACAGTTGAAGGGGGACCAGTCCCTCTACTCTTCTCTCTTGTCAGTGGAGCCAGAGAGCAGTAGTTCAGTCAGTTGGAGGGGGACCAGTCCCTCTACTCTTCTCTCTAGTCAGTGGAGTCAGAGAGCAGTAGTTCAGACAGCTGGAGGGGGACCAGTCCCTCTATTCTTCTCTCTAGTCAGTGGAGTCAGAGAGCTGTAGTTCAGCCATTTGTATGGGGACCAGTCCCTCCACTCTTCTCTCTAGTCAATGGAGTCAGAGAGCAGTAGTTCAGCCAGTTGGAGGGGGGACCAGTCCCTCTACTCTTCTCTCTAGTCAGTGGAGTCAGAGAGCAGTAGTTCAGCCAGTTGGATGGGGACCAGTCCCTCTACTCTTCTCTCTAGTCAGTGGAGTCAGAGAGCAGTAGTTCAGAAAGCTGGAGGAGGACCAGTCCATCTACTCTTCGCTCTAGTCAGTGGAGTCAGAGAGCAGTAGTTCAGACAGTTGAAGGGGGACCAGTCCCTCTACTCTTCTCTCTAGTCAGTGGAGCCAGAGAGCAGTAGTTCAGTCAGTTGGAGGGGGACCAGTTCTCTACTCTTCTCTCTAGTCAGTGGAGTCAGAGAGCAGTAGTTCAGACAGCTGGAGGGGGACCAGTCCCTCTACTCTTCTCTCTAGTCAGTGGAGTCAGAGAGCAGTAGTTCAGCCAGTTGGAGGGGGACCAGTCCCTCTACTCTTCTCTCTAGTCAGTGGAGTCAGAGAGCAGTAGTTCAGACAGTTGGAGGGGGACCAGTCCTCTACTCTTCTCTCTAGTCAGTGGAGTCAGAGAGCAGTAGTTCAGACAGTTGGAGGGGGACGAGTCCCTCTACTCTTCTCTCTAGTCAGTGGAGTCAGAGAGCAGTAGTTCAGCCAGTTGGAGGGGGACCAGTCCCTTTACTCTTCTCTTTCTCTAGTCAGTGGAGTCAGAGAGCAGTAGTTCAGCCAGTTGGAGGGGGACCAGTCCCTCTACTCTTCTCTCTAGTCAGTGGAGTCAGAGAGCAGTAGTTCAGTCAGTTGGAGGGGGACCAGTCCCTTTACTCTTCTCTCTAGTCAGTGGAGTCAGAGAGCTGTAGTTCAGCCAGTTGGAGGGGGACCAGTCCCTCTACTCTTCTCTCTAGTCAGTGGAGTCAGAGAGCAGTAGTTCAGACAGTTGGAGGGGGACCAGTCCCTTTACTCTTCTCTCTAGTCAGTGGAGTCAGAGAGCAGTAGTTCAGTCAGTTGGTGGGGGACCAGTCCCTTTACTCTTATCTCTAGTCAGTGAAGCCAGAGAGCAGTAGTTCAGTCAGTTGGATGGGGACCAGTCCCTCTACTCTTCTCTCTAGTCAGTGGAGTCAGAGAGCAGTAGTTCAGTCAGTTGGAGGGGGACCAGTCCCTCTACTCTTCTCTCTAGTCAGTGGAGTCAGAGAGCAGTAGTTCAGTCAGTTGGAGGGGGACCAGTCCCTCTACTCTTCTCTCTAGTCAGTGGAGTCAGAAAGCAGTAGTTCAGCCAGTTGGAGGGGGAACAGTCCCTCTGCTCTTCTCTCTAGTCAGTGGAGTCAGAGAGCAGTAGTTCAGCCAGTTGGAGGGGGAACAGTCCCTCTACTCTTCTCTCTAGTCAGTGGAGTCAGAGAGCAGAAGTTCAGCCAGTTGGTGGGGGACCAGTCCCTTTACTCTTCTTTCTAGTCAGTGGAGCCAGAGAGCAGTAGTCCAGACATTTGGAGGGGGACCAGTCCCTCTACTCTTCTCTCTAGTCAGTGGAGTCAGAGAGCAGTAGTTCAGTCAGTTGGTGGGGGACCAGTCCCTCTACTCTTCTCTCTAGTCAGTGGAGTCAGAGAGCAGTAGTTCAGTCAGTTGGAGGGGGACCAGTCCCTTTACTCTTCTCTCTAGTAAGTGGAGTCAGAGAGCTGTAGTTCAGCCAGTTTGAGGGGGACCAGTCCCTCTACTCTTCTCTCTAGTCAGTGGAGTCAGAGAGCAGTAGTTCAGACAGTTGGAGGGGGACCAGTCCCTTTACTCTTCTCTCTAGTAAGTGGAGTCAGAGAGCTGTAGTTCAGCCAGTTTGAGGGGGACCAGTCCCTCTACTCTTCTCTCTAGTCAGTGGAGTCAGAGAGCTGTAGTTCAGCCAGTTTGAGGGGGACCAGTCCCTCTACTCTTCTCTCTAGTCAGTGGAGTCAGAGAGCAGTAGTTCAGACAGTTGGAGGGGGACCAGTCCCTCTACTCTTCTCTCTAGTCAGTGGAGTCAGAGAGCAGTAGTTCAGACAGTTGGAGGGGGACCAGTCCCTTTACTCTTCTTTCTAGTAAGTGGAGTCAGAGAGCTGTAGTTCAGCCAGTTTGAGGGGGACCAGTCCCTCTACTCTTCTCTCTAGTCACTGGAGTCAGAGAGCAGTAGTTCAGACAGTTGGAGGGGGACCAGTCCCTTTACTCTTCTCTCTAGTCAGTGGAGTCAGAGAGCAGTAGTTCAGTCAGTTGGATGGGGACCAGTCCTCTACTCTTCTCTCTAGTCAGTGGAGTCAGAGAGCAGTAGTTCAGTCAGTTGGTGGGGGACCAGTCCTCTACTCTTCTCTCTAGTCAGTGGAGCCAGAGAGCAGTAGTTCAGTCAGTTGGAGGGGGACCAGTCCCTCTACTCTTCTCTCTAGTCAGTGGAGTCAGAGAGCAGTAGTTCAGACAGTTGGTGGGGGACCAGTCCCTTTACTCTTCTCTCTAGTCAGTGGAGTCAGAGAGTAGTAGTTCAGACAGTTGAAGGGGGACCAGTCCCTCTACTCTTCTCTCTAGTCAGTGGAGTCAGAGAGCAGTAGTTCAGACAGTTGAAGGGGGACCAGTCCCTCTACTCTTCTCTCTAGTCAGTGGAGTCAGAGAGCAGTAGTTCAACAGTTGGTGGGGGACCAGTCCCTCTACTCTTCTCTCTAGTCAGTGGAGTCAGAGAGCAGTAGTTCAGCCAGTTGGAGGGGGACCAGTCCCTCTACTCTTCTCTCTAGTCAGTGGAGTCAGAGAGCAGTAGTTCAGACAGTTGGAGGGGGACGAGTCCCTCTACTTTCCCCTCAGTTCAGTGGAGCCAGAGAGCAGTAGTTCAGTCAGTTGGAGGGGGACCAGTCCCTCTACTCTTCTCTCTAGTCAGTGGAGTCAGAGAGCAGTAGTTCAGACAGCTGGAGGGGGACCAGTCCCTCTACTCTTCTCTCTAGTCAGTGGAGTCAGAGAGCTGTAGTTCAGCCATTTGTATGGGGACCAGTCCCTCCACTCTTCTCTCTAGTCAGTGGAGTCAGAGAGCAGTAGTTCAGCCAGTTGGAGGGGGACCAGTCCCTCTACTCTTCTCTCTAGTCAGTGGAGTCAGAGAGCAGTAGTTCAGTCAGTTGGTGGGGGACCAGTCCCTCTACTCTTCTCTCTAGTCAGTAGAGTCAGAGAGCAGTAGTTCAGCCAGTTGGAGGGGGACCAGTCCCTCTACTCTTCTCTCTAGTCAGTGGAGTAAGAGAGCAGTAGTTCAGCCAGTTGGAGGGGGACCAGTCCCTCTACTCTTCTCTCTAGTCAGTGGAGGCAGAGAGCAGTAGTTCAGCCAGTTGGAGGGGGACCAGTCCCTTTACTCTTCTCTCTAGTCAGTGGAGCCAGAGAGCAGTAGTTCAGACAGTTGGTGGGGGACCAGTCCCTCTACTCTTCTCTCTAGTCAGTGGAGTCAGAGAGCAGTAGTTCAGTCAGTTGGAGGGGGACCAGTCCCTCTACTCTTCTCTCTAGTCAGTGGAGTCAGAGAGCAGTAGTTCAGACAGTTGGTGGGGGAAAAGTCCCTCTACTCTTCTCTCTAGTCAGTGGAGTCAGAGAGCAGTAGTTCAGCCAGTTGGAGTGGGACCAGCCCCTCTACTCTTCTCTCTAGTCAGTGGAGTCAGAGAGCAGTAGTTCAGACAGTTGAAGGGGGACCAGTCCTCTACTCTTCTCTCTAGTCAGTGGAGCCAGAGAGCAGTAGTTCAGTCGGTTGGAGGGGGACCAGTCCCTCTACTCTTCTCTCTAGTCAGTGGAGTCAGAGAGCAGTAGTTCAGAAAGCTGGAGGGGACCAGTCCATCTACTCTTCGCTCTAGTCAGTGGAGTCAGAGAGCAGTAGTTCAGACAGTTGAAGGGGGACCAGTCCCTCTACTCTTCTCTCTAGTCAGTGGAGCCAGAGAGCAGTAGTTCAGTCAGTTGGAGGGGGACCAGTCCTCTACTCTTCTCTCTAGTCAGTGGAGTCAGAGAGCAGTAGTTCAGACAGCTGGAGGGGGACCAGTCCCTCTACTCTTCTCTCTAGTCAGTGGAGTCAGAGAGCAGTAGTTCAGACAGTTGAAGGGGGACCAGTCCCTCTACTCTTCTCTCTTGTCAGTGGAGCCAGAGAGCAGTAGTTCAGTCAGTTGGAGGGGGACCAGTCCCTCTACTCTTCTCTCTAGTCAGTGGAGTCAGAGAGCTGTAGTTCAGCCATTTGTATGGGGACCAGTCCCTCCACTCTTCTCTCTAGTCAATGGAGTCAGAGAGCAGTAGTTCAGCCAGTTGGAGGGGGGACCAGTCCCTCTACTCTTCTCTCTAGTCAGTGGAGTCAGAGAGCAGTAGTTCAGCCAGTTGGAGGGGGACCAGTCCCTCTACTCTTCTCTCTAGTCAGTGGAGTCAGAGAGCAGTAGTTCAGCCAGTTGGAGGGGGACCAGTCCCTTTACTCTTCTCTCTAGTCAGTGGAGCCAGAGAGCAGTAGTTCAGACAGTTGGTGGGGGACCAGTCCCTCCACTCTTCTCTCTAGTCAGTGGAGTCAGAGAGCAGTAGTTCAGTCAGTTGGAGGGGGACCAGTCCCTCTACTCTTCTCTCTAGTCAGTGGAGTCAGAGAGCAGTAGTTCAGTCAGTTGGAGGGGACCAGTCCCTCTACTCTTCTCTCGTCAGTCAGTGGATTCAGAGAGCAGTAGTTCAGACAGTTGGTGGGGGACCAGTCCCTTTACTCTTCTCTCTAGTCAGTGGAGTCAGAGAGTAGTAGTTCAGACAGTTGAAGGGGGACCAGTCCCTCTACTCTTCTCTCTAGTCAGTGGAGTCAGAGAGCAGTAGTTCAGACAGTTGAAGGGGGACCAGTCCCTCTACTCTTCTCTCTAGTCAGTGGAGTCAGAGAGCAGTAGTTCAACAGTTGGTGGGGGACCAGTCCCTCTACTCTTCTCTCTAGTCAGTGGAGTCAGAGAGCAGTAGTTCAGCCAGTTGGAGGGGGACCAGCCCCTCTACTCTTCTCTCTAGTCAGTGGAGTCAGAGAGCAGTAGTTCAGACAGTTGAAGGGGGACCAGTCCCTCTACTCTTCTCTCTTGTCAGTGGAGTCAGAGAGCAGTAGTTCAGTCAGTTGGAGGGGGACCAGTCCCTCTACTCTTCTCTCTAGTCAGTGGAGTCAGAGAGCAGTAGTTCAGACAGCTGGAGGGGGACCAGTCCCTCTACTCTTCTCTCTAGTCAGTGGAGTCAGAGAGCTGTAGTTCAGCCATGTGTATGGGGACCAGTCCCTCTACTCTTCTCTCTAGTCAGTGGAGTCAGAGAGCAGTAGTTCAGACAGTTGGAGGGGGACGAGTCCCTCTACTTTCCCCTCAGTTCAGTGGAGCCAGAGAGCAGTAGTTCAGTCAGTTGGAGGGGGACCAGTCCCTCTACTCTTCTCTCTAGTCAGTGGAGTCAGAGAGCAGTAGTTCAGACAGCTGGAGGGGGACCAGTCCCTCTACTCTTCTCTCTAGTCAGTGGAGTCAGAGAGCTGTAGTTCAGCCATTTGTATGGGGACCAGTCCCTCCACTCTTCTCTCTAGTCAGTGGAGTCAGAGAGCAGTAGTTCAGCCAGTTGGAGGGGGACCAGTCCCTCTACTCTTCTCTCTAGTCAGTGGAGTCAGAGAGCAGTAGTTCAGACAGCTGGAGGGGGACCAGTCCCTCTACTCTTCTCTCTAGTCAGTGGAGTCAGAGAGCTGTAGTTCAGCCATTTGTATGGGGACCAGTCCCTCCACTCTTCTCTCTAGTCAGTGGAGTCAGAGAGCAGTAGTTCAGCCAGTTGGAGGGGGACCAGTCCCTCTACTCTTCTCTCTAGTCAGTGGAGTAAGAGAGCAGTAGTTCAGCCAGTTGGAGGGGGACCAGTCCTCTACTCTTCTCTCTAGTCAGTGGAGTCAGAGAGCAGTAGTTCAGCCAGTTGGAGGGGGACCAGTCCCTTTACTCTTCTCTCTAGTCAGTGGAGCCAGAGAGCAGTAGTTCAGACAGTTGGTGGGGGACCAGTCCCTCCACTCTTCTCTCTAGTCAGTGGAGTCAGAGAGCAGTAGTTCAGTCAGTTGGAGGGGGACCAGTCCCTCTACTCTTCTCTCTAGTCAGTGGAGTCAGAGAGCAGTAGTTCAGTCAGTTGGAGGGGGACCAGTCCCTCTACTCTTCTCTCTAGTCAGTGGAGTCAGAGAGCAGTAGTTCAGACAGTTGGTGGGGGAAAAGTCCCTCTACTCTTCTCTCTAGTCAGTGGAGTCAGAGAGCAGTAGTTCAGCCAGTTGGAGTGGGACCAGCCCCTCTACTCTTCTCTCTAGTCAGTGGAGTCAGAGAGCAGTAGTTCAGACAGTTGAAGGGGGACCAGTCCCTCTACTCTTCTCTCTAGTCAGTGGAGCCAGAGAGCAGTAGTTCAGTCGGTTGGAGGGGGACCAGTCCCTCTACTCTTCTCTCTAGTCAGTGGAGTCAGAGAGCAGTAGTTCAGAAAGCTGGAGGGGGACCAGTCCATCTACTCTTCGCTCTAGTCAGTGGAGTCAGAGAGCAGTAGTTCAGACAGTTGAAGGGGGACCAGTCCCTCTACTCTTCTCTCTAGTCAGTGGAGCCAGAGAGCAGTAGTTCAGTCAGTTGGAGGGGGACCAGTCCCTCTACTCTTCTCTCTAGTCAGTGGAGTCAGAGAGCAGTAGTTCAGACAGCTGGAGGGGGACCAGTCCCTCTACTCTTCTCTCTAGTCAGTGGAGTCAGAGAGCAGTAGTTCAGACAGTTGAAGGGGGACCAGTCCCTCTACTCTTCTCTCTTGTCAGTGGAGCCAGAGAGCAGTAGTTCAGTCAGTTGGAGGGGGACCAGTCCCTCTACTCTTCTCTCTAGTCAGTGGAGTCAGAGAGCTGTAGTTCAGCCATTTGTAGGGGGACCAGTCCCTCTACTCTTCTCTCTAGTCAGTGGAGTCAGAGAGCAGTAGTTCAGACAGCTGGAGGGGGACCAGTCCCTCTACTCTTCTCTCTAGTCAGTGGAGTCAGAGAGCAGTAGTTCAGACAGTTGGTGGGGGACCAGTCCCTCTACTCTTCTCTCTAGTCAGTGGAGTCAGAGAGCAGTAGTTCAGCCAGTTGGAGGGGGACCAGCCCCTCTACTCTTCTCTCTAGTCAGTGGAGTCAGAGAGCAGTAGTTCAGACAGTTGAAGGCGGACCAGTCCCTCTACTCTTCTCTCTTGTCAGTGGAGCCAGAGAGCAGTAGTTCAGTCAGTTGGAGGGGGACCAGTCCCTCTACTCTTCTCTCTAGTCAGTGGAGTCAGAGAGCAGTAGTTCAGACAGCTGGAGGGGGACCAGTCCCTCTACTCTTCTCTCTAGTCAGTGTAATCAGAGAGCAGTAGTTCAGCCAGTTGGAGGGGGACCAGCCCCTCTACTCTTCTCTCTAGTCAGTGGAGTCAGAGAGCAGTAGTTCAGACAGTTGAAGGGGGACCAGTCCCTCTACTCTTCTCTCTTGTCAGTGGAGCCAGAGAGCAGTAGTTCAGTCAGTTGGAGGGGGACCAGTCCCTCTACTCTTCTCTCTAGTCAGTGGAGTCAGAGAGCAGTAGTTCAGACAGCTGGAGGGGGACCAGTCCCTCTACTCTTCTCTCTAGTCAGTGGAGTCAGAGAGCTGTAGTTCAGCCATTTGTATGGGGACCAGTCCCTCTACTCTTCTCTCTAGTCAGTGGAGTCAGAGAGCAGTAGTTCAGACAGTTGAAGGGGGACCAGTCCCTCTACTCTTCTCTCTAGTCAGTGGAATCAGAGAGCAGTAGTTCAGCCAGTTGGAGGGGGACCAGCCCCTCTACTCTTCTCTCTAGTCAGTGGAGTCAGAGAGCAGTAGTTCAGACAGTTGAAGGGGGACCAGTCCCTCTACTCTTCTCTCTTGTCAGTGGAGCCAGAGAGCAGTAGTTCAGTCAGTTGGAGGGGGACCAGTCCCTCTACTCGTCTCTCTAGTCAGTGGAGTCAGAGAGCAGTAGTTCAGACAGCTGGAGGGGGACCAGTCCCTCTACTCTTCTCTCTAGTCAGTGGAGTCAGAGAGCTGTAGTTCAGCCATTTGTATGGGGACCAGTCCCTCTACTCTTCTCTCTAGTCAGTGGAGTCAGAGAGCAGTAGTTCAGACAGTTGGAGGGGGACGAGTCCCTCTACTCTTCTCTCTAGTCAGTGGAGTCAGAGAGCAGTAGTTCAGCCAGTTGGAGGGGGACCAGTCCCTCTACTCTTCTCTCTAGTCAGTGGAGTCAGAGAGCAGTAGTTCAGCCAGTTGGAGGGGGATCAGTCCCTCTACCCTTCTCTCTAGTCAGTGGAGTCAGAGAGCAGTAGTTCAGTCAGTTGGTGGGGGACCAGTCCCTCTACTCTTCTCTCTAGTCAGTGGAGTCAGAGAGCAGTAGTTCAGCCAGTTGGAGGGGGACCAGTCCCTCTACTCATCTCTCTAGTCAGTGGAGTCAGAGAGCAGTAGTTCAGCCAGTTGGAGGGGGACCAGTCCCTCTACTCTTCTCTCTAGTCAGTGGAGTCAGAGAGCAGTAGTTCAGCCAGTTGGAGGGGGACCAATCCCTCTACTCTTCTCTCTAGTCAGTGGAGTCAGAGAGCAGTAGTTCAGCCAGTTGGAGGGGGACCAGTCCCTTTACTCTTCTCTCTAGTCAGTGGAGCCAGAGAGCAGTAGTTCAGACAGTTGGTGGGGGACCAGTCCCTCCACTCTTCTCTCTAGTCAGTGGAGTCAGAGAGCAGTAGTTCAGTCAGTTGGAGGGGGACCAGTCCCTTTACTCTTCTCTCTAGTCAGTGGAGTCAGAGAGCAGTAGTTCAGACAGTTGGAGGGGGACCAGTCCCTCTACTCTTCTCTCTAGTCAGTGGAGTCAGAGAGCAGTAGTTCAGCCAGTTGGAGGGGGACCAGCCCCTCTACTCTTCTCTCTAGTCAGTGGAGTCAGAGAGCAGAAGTTCAGACAGTTGGAGGGGGACGAGTCCCTCTACTCTTCTCTCTAGTCAGTGGAGTCAGAGAGCAGTAGTTCAGCCAGTTGGAGGGGGACCAGTCCCTCTACTCTTCTCTCTAGTCAGTGGAGTCAGAGAGCAGTAGTTCAGACAGTTGAAGGGGGACCAGTCCCTCTACTCTTCTCTCTAGTCAGTGGAGTCAGAGAGCAGTAGTTCGGACAGTTGGTGGGGGACCAGTCCCTCTACTCTTCTCTCTAGTCAGTGGAGTCAGAGAGCAGTAGTTCAGCCAGTTGGAGGGGACCAGCCCCTCTACCCTTCTCTCTAGTCAGTGGAGTCAGAGAGCAGTAGTTCAGCCAGTTGGTGGGGGACCAGTCCCTTTACTCTTCTCTCTAGTCAGTGGAGTCAGAGATTAGTAGTTCAGACAGTTGAAGGTTGGACCAGTCCCTCTACTCTTCTCTCTAGTCAGTGGAGTCAGAGAGAAGTAGTTCAGACAGTTGAAGGGGGACCAGTCCTCTACTCTTCTCTCTAGTCAGTGGAGTCAGAGAGCAGTAGTTCAGACAGTTGGTGGGGGACCAGTCCCTCTACTCTTCTCTCTAGTCAGTGGAGTCAGAGAGCAGTAGTTCAGCCAGTTGGAGGGGGACCAGCCCCTCTACTCTTCTCTCTAGTCAGTGGAGTCAGAGAGCAGTAGTTCAGACAGTTGAAGGGGGACCAGTCCCTCTACTCTTCTCTCTAGTCAGTGGAGTCAGAGAGAAGTAGTTCAGACAGTTGAAGGGGGACCAGTCCCTCTACTCTTCTCTCTAGTCAGTGGAGTCAGAGAGCAGTAGTTCAGACAGTTGGTGGGGGACCAGTCCCTCTACTCTTCTCTCTAGTCAGTGGAGTCAGAGAGCAGTAGTTCAGACAGCTGGAGGGGGACCAGTCCCTCTACTCTTCTCTCTTGTCAGTGGAGTCAGAGAGCTGTAGTTCAGCCATTTGGATGGGGACCAGTCCCTCTACTCTTCTCTCTAGTCAGTTGAGTCAGAGAGCAGTAGTTCAGACAGTTGGAGGGGGATGAGTCCCTCTACTCGTCTCTCTAGTCAGTGGAGTCAGAGAGCAGTAGTTCAGCCAGTTGGAGGGGGACCAGTCCCTTTACTCTTCTCTCTAGTCAGTGGAGTCAGAGAGCAGTAGTTCAGCCAGTTGGAGGGGGACCAGTCCCTCTACTCTTCTCTCTAGTCAGTGGAGTCAGAGAGCAGTAGTTCGGACAGTTGGTGGGGGACCAGTCCCTCTACTCTTCTCTCTAGTCAGTGGAGTCAGAGAGCAGTAGTTCAGCCAGTTGGAGGGGGACCAGCCCCTCTACTCTTCTCTCTAGTCAGTGGAGTCAGAGAGCAGTAGTTCAGCCAGTTGGTGGGGGACCAGTCCCTTTACTCTTCTCTCTAGTCAGTGGAGTCAGAGATTAGTAGTTCAGACAGTTGAAGGTTGGACCAGTCCCTCTACTCTTCTCTCTAGTCAGTGGAGTCAGAGAGAAGTAGTTCAGACAGTTGAAGGGGGACCAGTCCCTCTACTCTTCTCTCTAGTCAGTGGAGTCAGAGAGCAGTAGTTCAGACAGTTGGTGGGGGACCAGTCCCTCTACTCTTCTCTCTAGTCAGTGGAGTCAGAGAGCAGTAGTTCAGCCAGTTGGAGGGGGACCAGCCCCTCTACTCTTCTCTCTAGTCAGTGGAGTCAGAGAGCAGTAGTTCAGACAGTTGAAAGGGGACCAGTCCCTCTACTCTTCTCTCTAGTCAGTGGAGCCAGAGAGCAGTAGTTCAGTTAGTTGGATTGGGACCAGTCCCTCTACTCTTCTCTCTAGTCAGTGGAGTCAGAGAGCAGTAGTTCAGCCAGTTGGAGGGGGACCAGTCCCTCTACTTTTCTCTCTAGTCAGTGGAGTCAGAGAGCAGTAGTTCAGACAGTTGAAGGGGGACCAGTCCCTCTACTCTTCTCTCTAGTCAGTGGAGTCAGAGAGCAGTAGTTCGGACAGTTGGTGGGGGACCAGTCCCTCTACTCTTCTCTCTAGTCAGTGGAGTCAGAGAGCAGTAGTTCAGCCAGTTGGAGGGGGACCAGCCCCTCTACTCTTCTCTCTAGTCAGTGGAGTCAGAGAGCAGTAGTTCAGCCAGTTGGTGGGGGACCAGTCCCTTTACTCTTCTCTCTAGTCAGTGGAGTCAGAGATTAGTAGTTCAGACAGTTGAAGGTTGGACCAGTCCCTCTACTCTTCTCTCTAGTCAGTGGAGTCAGAGAGAAGTAGTTCAGACAGTTGAAGGGGACCAGTCCCTCTACTCTTCTCTCTAGTCAGTGGAGTCAGAGAGCAGTAGTTCAGACAGTTGGTGGGGGACCAGTCCCTCTACTCTTCTCTCTAGTCAGTGGAGTCAGAGAGCAGTAGTTCAGCCAGTTGGAGGGGGACCAGCCCCTCTACTCTTCTCTCTAGTCAGTGGAGTCAGAGAGCAGTAGTTCAGACAGTTGAAGGGGGACCAGTCCCTCTACTCTTCTCTCTAGTCAGTGGAGCCAGAGAGCAGTTGTTCAGTTAGTTGGATTGGGACCAGTCCCTCTACTCTTCTCTCTAGTCAGTGGAGTCAGAGAGCAGTAGTTCAGACAGCTGGAGGGGGACCAGTCCCTCTACTCTTCTCTCTAGTCAGTGGAGTCAGAGAGCAGTAGTTCAGCCAGTTGGAGGGGGACCAGTCCCTCTACTCATCTCTCTAGTCAGTGGAGTCAGAGAGCAGTAGTTCAGCCAGTTGGAGGGGGACCAGTCCCTCTACTCTTCTCTCTAGTCAGTGGAGTCAGAGAGCAGTAGTTCAGCCAGTTGGTGGGGGACCAGTCCCTTTACTCTTCTCTCTAGTCAGTGGAGTCAGAGAGTAGAAGTTCAGACAGTTGAAGGTTGGACCAGTCCCTCTACTCTTCTCTCTAGTCAGTGGAGTCAGAGAGAAGTAGTTCAGACAGTTGAAGGGGGACCAGTCCCTCTACTCTTCTCTCTAGTCAGTGGAGTCAGAGAGCAGTAGTTCAGACAGTTGGTGGGGGACCAGTCCTCTACTCTTCTCTCTAGTCAGTGGAGTCAGAGAGCAGTAGTTCAGCCAGTTGGAGGGGGACCAGCCCCTCTACTCTTCTCTCTAGTCAGTGGAGTCAGAGAGCAGTAGTTCAGACAGTTGAAGGGGGACCAGTCCTCTACTCTTCTCTCTAGTCAGTGGAGCCAGAGAGCAGTAGTTCAGTCAGTTGGAGGGGGACCAGTCCCTCTACTCTTCTCTCTAGTCAGTGGAGTCAGAGAGCAGTAGTTCAGACAGCTGGAGGGGGACCAGTCCCTCTACTCTTCTCTCTTGTCAGTGGAGTCAGAGAGCTGTAGTTCAGCCATTTGGATGGGGACCAGTCCCTCTACTCTTCTCTCTAGTCAGTTGAGTCAGAGAGCAGTAGTTCAGACAGTTGGAGGGGGACGAGTCCCTCTACTCGTCTCTCTAGTCAGTGGAGTCAGAGAGCAGTAGTTCAGCCAGTTGGAGGGGGACCAGTCCCTTTACTCTTCTCTCTAGTCAGTGGAGTGAGAGAGCAGTAGTTCAGCCAGTTGGAGGGGGACCAGTCCCTCTACTCTTCTCTCTAGTCAGTGGAGTCAGAGAGCAGTAGTTCAGCCAGTTGGTGGGGGACCAGTCCCTTTACTCTTCTCTCTAGTCAGTGGAGTCAGAGAGTAGAATTTCAGACAGTTGAAGGTTGGACCAGTCCCTCTACTCTTCTCTCTAGTCAGTGGAGTCAGAGAGAAGTAGTTCAGACAGTTGAAGGGGGACCAGTCCCTCTACTCTTCTCTCTAGTCAGTGGAGTCAGAGAGCAGTAGTTCAGACAGTTGGTGGGGGACCAGTCCCTCTACTCTTCTCTCTAGTCAGTGGAGTCAGAGAGCAGTAGTTCAGACAGCTGGAGGGGGACCAGTCCCTCTACTCTTCTCTCTTGTCAGTGGAGTCAGAGAGCTGTAGTTCAGCCATTTGGATGGGGACCAGTCCCTCTACTCTTCTCTCTAGTCAGTTGAGTCAGAGAGCAGTAGTTCAGACAGTTGGAGGGGGATGAGTCCCTCTACTCGTCTCTCTAGTCAGTGGAGTCAGAGAGCAGTAGTTCAGCCAGTTGGAGGGGGACCAGTCCCTTTACTCTTCTCTCTAGTCAGTGGTGTCAGAGAGCAGTAGTTCAGACAGTTGGTGGGGGACCAGTCCCTCTACTCTTCTCTCTAGTCAGTGGAGTCAGAGAGCAGTAGTTCAGACAGTTGGTGGGGGACCAGTCCCTCTACTCTTCTCTCTAGTCAGTGGAGTCAGAGAGCAGTAGTTCAGCCAGTTGGAGGGGGACCAGCCCCTCTACTCTTCTCTCTAGTCAGTGGAGTCAGAGAGCAGTAGTTCAGACAGTTGAAGGGGGACCAGTCCCTCTACTCTTCTCTCTAGTCAGTGGAGCCAGAGAGCAGTAGTTCAGTTAGTTGGATTGGGACCAGTCCCTCTACTCTTCTCTCTAGTCAGTGGAGTCAGAGAGCAGTAGTTCAGACAGCTGGAGGGGGACCAGTCCCTCTACTCTTCTCTCTTGTCAGTGGAGTCAGAGAGCTGTAGTTCAGCCATTTGGATGGGGACCAGTCCCTCTACTCTTCTCTCTAGTCAGTGGAGTCAGAGAGCAGTAGTTCAGACAGTTGGAGGGGGACAAGTCCCTCTACTCTTCTCTCTAGTCAGTGGAGTCAGAGAGCAGTAGTTCAGCCAGTTGGAGGGGGACCAGTCCCTTTACTCTTCTCTCTAGTCAGTGGAGTCAGAGAGCAGTAGTTCAGCCAGTTGGGGGGACCAGTCCCTCTACTCTTCTCTCTAGTCAGTGGAGTCAGAGAGCAGTAGTTCAGTCAGTTGGTGGGGGACCAGTCCCTTTACTCTTCTCTCTAGTCAGTGGAGTCAGAGAGCAGTAGTTCAGCCAGTTGGAGGGGGACCAGTCCCTTTACTCTTCTCTCTAGTCAGTGGAGTCAGAGAGCAGTAGTTCAGCCAGTTGGAGGGGGACCAGTCCCTCTACTCTCCTCTCTAGTCAGTGGAGTCAGAGAGCAGTAGTTCAGCCAGTTGGAGGGGGACCAGTCCCTCTACTCTTCTCTCTAGTCAGTTGAGTCAGAGAGCAGTAGTTCAGACAGTTGGAGGGGGACGAGTCCCTCTACTCGTCTCTCTAGTCAGTGGAGTCAGAGAGCAGTAGTTCAGCCAGTTGGAGGGGGACCAGTCCCTTTACTCTTCTCTCTAGTCAGTGGAGTCAGAGAGCAGTAGTTCAGCCAGTTGGAGGGGGACCAGTCCCTCTACTCTTCTCTCTAGTCAGTGGAGTCAGAGAGCAGTAGTTCAGACAGTTGGAGGGGGACCAGTCCCTTTACTCTTCTCTCTAGTCAGTGGAGTCAGAGAGCAGTAGTTCAGTCAGTTGGTGGGGGACCAGTCCTCTACTCTTCTCTCTAGTCAGTTGAGCCAGAGAGCAGTACTTCAGTCAGTTGGAGGGGGACCAGTCCCTTTACTCTTCTCTCTAGTCAGTGGAGTCAGAGAGTAGTAGTTCAGACAGTTGAAGGGGGACCAGTCCCTCTACTCTTCTCTCTAGTCAGTGGAGTCAGAGAGCAGTAGTTCAGACAGTTGAAGGGGGACCAGTCCTCTACTCTTCTCTCTTGTCAGTGGAGTCAGAGAGCAGTAGTTCGGACAGTTGGTGGGGGACCAGTCCCTCTACTCTTCTCTCTAGTCAGTGGAGTCAGAGAGCAGTAGTTCAGCCAGTTGGAGGGGGACCAGCCCCTCTACTCTTCTCTCTAGTCAGTGGAGTCAGAGAGCAGTAGTTCAGCCAGTTGGTGGGGGACCAGTCCCTTTACTCTTCTCTCTAGTCAGTGGAGTCAGAGATTAGTAGTTCAGACAGTTGAAGGTTGGACCAGTCCCTCTACTCTTCTCTCTAGTCAGTGGAGTCAGAGAGAAGTAGTTCAGACAGTTGAAGGGGGACCAGTCCCTCTACTCTTCTCTCTAGTCAGTGGAGTCAGAGAGCAGTAGTTCAGACAGTTGGTGGGGGACCAGTCCCTCTACTCTTCTCTCTAGTCAGTGGAGTCAGAGAGCAGTAGTTCAGCCAGTTGGAGGGGGACCAGCCCCTCTACTCTTCTCTCTAGTCAGTGGAGTCAGAGAGCAGTAGTTCAGACAGTTGAAGGGGGACCAGTCCCTCTACTCTTCTCTCTAGTCAGTGGAGCCAGAGAGCAGTAGTTCAGTTAGTTGGATTAGGACCAGTCCCTCTACTCTTCTCTCTAGTCAGTGGAGTCAGAGAGCAGTAGTTCAGACAGCTGGAGGGGGACCAGTCCCTCTACTCTTCTCTCTTGTCAGTGGAGTCAGAGAGCTGTAGTTCAGCAATTTGGATGGGGACCAGTCCCTCTACTCTTCTCTCTAGTCAGTGGAGTCAGAGAACAGTAGTTCAGACAGTTGGAGGGGGACGAGTCCCTCTACTCTTCTCTCTAGTCAGTGGAGTCAGAGAGCAGTAGTTCAGCCAGTTGGAGGGGGACCAGTCCCTTTACTCTTCTCTCTAGTCAGTGGAGTCAGAGAGTAGTAGTTCAGACAGTTGAAGGGGGACCAGTCCCTCTACTCTTCTCTCTAGTCTGTGGAGTCAGAGAGCAGTAGTTCAGACAGTTGAAGGGGGACCAGTCCCTCTACTCTTCTCTCTAGTCAGTGGAGTCAGAGAGCAGTAGTTCGGACAGTTGGTGGGGGACCAGTCCCTCTACTCTTCTCTCTAGTCAGTGGAGTCAGAGAGCAGTAGTTCAGCCAGTTGGAGGGGGACCAGCCCCTCTACTCTTCTCTCTAGTCAGTGGAGTCAGAGAGCAGTAGTTCAGACAGTTGGTGGGGGACCAGTCCTCTACTCTTCTCTCTAGTCAGTGGAGTCAGAGAGCAGTAGTTCAGTCAGTTGGTGGGGGACCAGTCCCTTTACTCTTCTCTCTAGTCAGTGGAGTCAGAGAGCAGTAGTTCAGCCAGTTGGAGGGGGACCAGTCCCTTTACTCTTCTCTCTAGTCAGTGGAGTCAGAGAGCAGTAGTTCAGCCAGTTGGAGGGGGACCAGTCCCTTTACTCTTCTCTCTAGTCAGTGGAGTCAGAGAGTAGTAGTTCAGACAGTTGAAGGGGGACCAGTCCCTCTACTCTTCTCTCTAGGCAGTGGAGTCAGAGAGCAGTAGTTCGGACAGTTGGTGGGGGACCAGTCCCTCTACTCTTCTCTCTAGTCAGTGGAGTCAGAGAGCAGTAGTTCAGCCAGTTGGAGGGGGACCAGCCCCTTTACTCTTCTCTCTAGTCAGTGGAGTCAGAGAGCAGTAGTTCAGCCAGTTGGAGGGGGACCAGTCCCTTTACGCTTCTCTCTAGTCAGTGGAGTCAGAGAGCAGTAGTTCAGCCAGTTGGAGGGGGACCAGTCCCTCTACTCTTCTCTCTAGTCAGTGGAGTCAGAGAGCAGTAGTTCAGCCAGTTGGAGGGGGACCAGTCCCTCTACTCTTCTCTCTAGTCAGTGGAGTCAGAGAGCAGTAGTTCAGACAGTTGGAGGGGGACCAGTCCCTTTACTCTTCTCTCTAGTCAGTGGAGTCAGAGAGCAGTAGTTCAGTCAGTTGGTGGGGGACCAGTCCCTCTACTCTTCTCTCTAGTCAGTTGAGCCAGAGAGCAGTACTTCAGTCAGTTGGAGGGGGACCAGTCCCTTTACTCTTCTCTCTAGTCAGTGGAGTCAGAGAGCAGTAGTTCAGCCAGTTGGAGGGGGACCAGTCCCTTTACGCTTCTCTCTAGTCAGTGGAGTCAGAGAGCAGTAGTTCAGACAGTTGAAGGGGGACCAGTCCCTCTACTCTTCTCTCTAGTCAGTGGAGTCAGAGAGCAGTAGTTCGGACAGTTGGTGGGGGACCGGTCCCTCTACTCTTCTCTCTAGTCAGTGGAGTCAGAGAGCAGTAGTTCAGCCAGTTGGAGGGGGACCAGCCCCTCTACTCTTCTCTCTAGTCAGTGGAGTCAGAGAGCAGTAGTTCAGCCAGTTGGTGGGGGACCAGTCCCTTTACTCTTCTCTCTAGTCAGTGGAGTCAGAGATTAGTAGTTCAGACAGTTGAAGGTTGGACCAGTCCCTCTACTCTTCTCTCTAGTCAGTGGAGTCAGAGAGAAGTAGTTCAGACAGTTGAAGGGGACCAGTCCCTCTACTCTTCTCTCTAGTCAGTGGAGTCAGAGAGCAGTAGTTCAGACAGTTGGTGGGGGACCAGTCCCTCTACTCTTCTCTCTAGTCAGTGGAGTCAGAGAGCAGTAGTTCAGCCAGTTGGAGGGGGACCAGCCCTCTACTCTTCTCTCTAGTCAGTGGAGTCAGAGAGCAGTAGTTCAGACAGTTGAAGGGGGACCAGTCCCTCTACTCTTCTCTCTAGTCAGTGGAGCCAGAGAGCAGTAGTTCAGTTAGTTGGATTGGGACCAGTCCCTCTACTCTTCTCTCTAGTCAGTGGAGTCAGAGAGCAGTAGTTCAGACAGCTGGAGGGGGACCAGTCCCTCTACTCTTCTCTCTTGTCAGTGGAGTCAGAGAGCTGTAGTTCAGCCATTTGGATGGGGACCAGTCCCTCTACTCTTCTCTCTAGTCAGTGGAGTCAGAGAGCAGTAGTTCAGCCAGTTGGAGGGGGACCAGTCCCTTTACTCTTCTCTCTAGTCAGTGGAGTCAGAGAGCAGTAGTTCAGCCAGTTGGAGGGGGACCAGTCCTCTACTCTTCTCTCTAGTCAGTGGAGTCAGAGAGCAGTAGTTCAGTCAGTTGGTGGGGGACCAGTCCCTTTACTCTTCACTCTAGTCAGTGGAGTCAGAGAGCAGTAGTTCAGCCAGTTGGAGGGGGACCAGTCCCTTTACTCTTCTCTCTAGTCAGTGGAGTCAGAGAGCAGTAGTTCAGCCAGTTGGAGGGGGACCAGTCCTCTACTCTTCTCTCTAGTCAGTGGAGCCAGAGAGCAGTAGTTCAGTTAGTTGGATTAGGACCAGTCCCTCTACTCTTCTCTCTAGTCAGTGGAGTCAGAGAGCAGTAGTTCAGACAGCTGGAGGGGGACCAGTCCCTCTACTCTTCTCTCTTGTCAGTGGAGTCAGAGAGCTGTAGTTCAGCAATTTGGATGGGGACCAGTCCCTCTACTCTTCTCTCTAGTCAGTGGAGTCAGAGAACAGTAGTTCAGACAGTTGGAGGGGGACGAGTCCCTCTACTCTTCTCTCTAGTCAGTGGAGTCAGAGAGCAGTAGTTCAGCCAGTTGGAGGGGGACCAGTCCCTTTACTCTTCTCTCTAGTCAGTGGAGTCAGAGAGTAGTAGTTCAGACAGTTGAAGGGGGACCAGTCCCTCTACTCTTCTCTCTAGTCTGTGGAGTCAGAGAGCAGTAGTTCAGACAGTTGAAGGGGGACCAGTCCCTCTACTCTTCTCTCTAGTCAGTGGAGTCAGAGAGCAGTAGTTCGGACAGTTGGTGGGGGACCAGTCCCTCTACTCTTCTCTCTAGTCAGTGGAGTCAGAGAGCAGTAGTTCAGCCAGTTGGAGGGGGACCAGCCCCTCTACTCTTCTCTCTAGTCAGTGGAGTCAGAGAGCAGTAGTTCAGACAGTTGAAGGGGGACCAGTCCCTCTACTCTTCTCTCTAGTCAGTGGAGTCAGAGAGCAGTAGTTCAGTCAGTTGGTGGGGGACCAGTCCCTTTACTCTTCTCTCTAGTCAGTGGAGTCAGAGAGCAGTAGTTCAGCCAGTTGGAGGGGGACCAGTCCCTTTACTCTTCTCTCTAGTCAGTGGAGTCAGAGAGCAGTAGTTCAGCCAGTTGGAGGGGGACCAGTCCCTTTACTCTTCTCTCGTCAGTGGAGTCAGAGAGTAGTAGTTCAGACAGTTGAAGGGGGACCAGTCCCTCTACTCTTCTCTCTAGGCAGTGGAGTCAGAGAGCAGTAGTTCAGACAGTTGAAGGGGGACCAGTCCCTCTACTCTTCTCTCTAGTCAGTGGAGTCAGAGAGCAGTAGTTCGGACAGTTGGTGGGGGACCAGTCCCTCTACTCTTCTCTCTAGTCAGTGGAGTCAGAGAGCAGTAGTTCAGCCAGTTGGAGGGGGACCAGCCCCTTTACTCTTCTCTCTAGTCAGTGGAGTCAGAGAGCAGTAGTTCAGCCAGTTGGAGGGGGACCAGTCCCTTTACGCTTCTCTCTAGTCAGTGGAGTCAGAGAGCAGTAGTTCAGCCAGTTGGAGGGGGACCAGTCCCTCTACTCTTCTCTCTAGTCAGTGGAGTCAGAGAGCAGTAGTTCAGTCAGTTGGTGGGGGACCAGTCCCTTTACTCTTCTCTCTAGTCAGTGGAGTCAGAGAGCAGTAGTTCAGCCAGTTGGAGGGGGACCAGTCCCTTTACTCTTCTCTCTAGTCAGTGGAGTCAGAGAGCAGTAGTTCAGCCAGTTGGAGGGGGACCAGTCCCTCTACTCTTCTCTCTAGTCAGTGGAGCCAGAGAGCAGTAGTTCAGTTAGTTGGATTAGGACCAGTCCCTCTACTCTTCTCTCTAGTCAGTGGAGTCAGAGAGCAGTAGTTCAGACAGCTGGAGGGGGACCAGTCCCTCTACTCTTCTCTCTTGTCAGTGGAGTCAGAGAGCTGTAGTTCAGCAATTTGGATGGGGACCAGTCCCTCTACTCTTCTCTCTAGTCAGTGGAGTCAGAGAACAGTAGTTCAGACAGTTGGAGGGGGACGAGTCCCTCTACTCTTCTCTCTAGTCAGTGGAGTCAGAGAGCAGTAGTTCAGCCAGTTGGAGGGGGACCAGTCCCTTTACTCTTCTCTCTAGTCAGTGGAGTCAGAGAGTAGTAGTTCAGACAGTTGAAGGGGGACCAGTCCCTCTACTCTTCTCTCTAGTCTGTGGAGTCAGAGAGCAGTAGTTCAGACAGTTGAAGGGGGACCAGTCCCTCTACTCTTCTCTCTAGTCAGTGGAGTCAGAGAGCAGTAGTTCGGACAGTTGGTGGGGGACCAGTCCCTCTACTCTTCTCTCTAGTCAGTGGAGTCAGAGAGCAGTAGTTCAGCCAGTTGGAGGGGACCAGCCCCTCTACTCTTCTCTCTAGTCAGTGGAGTCAGAGAGCAGTAGTTCAGACAGTTGAAGGGGGACCAGTCCCTCTACTCTTCTCTCTAGTCAGTGGAGTCAGAGAGCAGTAGTTCAGTCAGTTGGTGGGGGACCAGTCCCTTTACTCTTCTCTCTAGTCAGTGGAGTCAGAGAGCAGTAGTTCAGCCAGTTGGAGGGGGACCAGTCCCTTTACTCTTCTCTCTAGTCAGTGGAGTCAGAGAGCAGTAGTTCAGCCAGTTGGAGGGGGACCAGTCCCTTTACTCTTCTCTCTAGTCAGTGGAGTCAGAGAGTAGTAGTTCAGACAGTTGAAGGGGGACCAGTCCCTCTACTCTTCTCTCTAGGCAGTGGAGTCAGAGAGCAGTAGTTCAGACAGTTGAAGGGGGACCAGTCCCTCTACTCTTCTCTCTAGTCAGTGGAGTCAGAGAGCAGTAGTTCGACAGTTGGTGGGGGACCAGTCCCTCTACTCTTCTCTCTAGTCAGTGGAGTCAGAGAGCAGTAGTTCAGCCAGTTGGAGGGGGACCAGCCCCTTTACTCTTCTCTCTAGTCAGTGGAGTCAGAGAGCAGTAGTTCAGCCAGTTGGAGGGGGACCAGTCCCTTTACGCTTCTCTCTAGTCAGTGGAGTCAGAGAGCAGTAGTTCAGCCAGTTGAAGGGGGACCAGTCCCTCTACTCTTCTCTCTAGTCAGTGGAGCCAGAGAGCAGTAGTTCAGTTAGTTGGATTGGGACCAGTCCCTCTACTCTTCTCTCTAGTCAGTGGAGTCAGAGAGCAGTAGTTCAGACAGCTGGAGGGGGACCAGTCCCTCTACTCTTCTCTCTTGTCAGTGGAGTCAGAGAGCTGTAGTTCAGCCATTTGGATGGGGACCAGTCCCTCTACTCTTCTCTCTAGTCAGTGGAGTCAGAGAGCAGTAGTTCAGCCAGTTGGAGGGGGACCAGTCCCTTTACTCTTCTCTCTAGTCAGTGGAGTCAGAGAGCAGTAGTTCAGCCAGTTGGAGGGGGACCAGTCCCTCTACTCTTCTCTCTAGTCAGTGGAGTCAGAGAGCAGTAGTTCAGTCAGTTGGTGGGGGACCAGTCCCTTTACTCTTCTCTCTAGTCAGTGGAGTCAGAGAGCAGTAGTTCAGCCAGTTGGAGGGGGACCAGTCCCTTTACTCTTCTCTCTAGTCAGTGGAGTCAGAGAGCAGTAGTTCAGCCAGTTGGAGGGGGACCAGTCCCTCTACTCTTCTCTCTAGTCAGTGGAGTCAGAGAGCAGTAGTTCAGCCAGTTGGAGGGGGACCAGTCCCTCTACTCTTCTCTCTAGTCAGTTGAGTCAGAGAGCAGTAGTTCAGACAGTTGGAGGGGGACGAGTCCCTCTACTCGTCTCTCTAGTCATTGGAGTCAGAGAGCAGTAGTTCAGCCAGTTGGAGGGGGACCAGTCCCTTTACTCTTCTCTCTAGTCAGTGGAGTCAGAGAGCAGTAGTTCAGCCAGTTGGAGGGGGACCAGTCCCTCTACTCTTCTCTCTAGTCAGTGGAGTCAGAGAGCAGTAGTTCAGACAGTTGGAGGGGGACCAGTCCCTTTACTTCTCTCTAGTCAGTGGAGTCAGAGAGCAGTAGTTCAGTCAGTTGGTGGGGGACCAGTCCCTCTACTCTTCTCTCTAGTCAGTTGAGCCAGAGAGCAGTACTTCAGTCAGTTGGAGGGGGACCAGTCCCTTTACTCTTCTCTCTAGTCAGTGGAGTCAGAGAGTAGTAGTTCAGACAGTTGAAGGGGGACCAGTCCCTCTACTCTTCTCTCTAGTCAGTGGAGTCAGAGAGCAGTAGTTCAGACAGTTGAAGGGGGACCAGTCCCTCTACTCTTCTCTCTAGTCAGTGGAGTCAGAGAGCAGTAGTTCGGACAGTTGGTGGGGGACCAGTCCCTCTACTCTTCTCTCTAGTCAGTGGAGTCAGAGAGCAGTAGTTCAGCCTGTTGGAGGGGGACCAGCCCCTCTACCCTTCTCTCTAGTCAGTGGAGTCAGAGAGCAGTAGTTCAGCCAGTTGGTGGGGGACCAGTCCCTTTACTCTTCTCTTTAGTCAGTGGAGTCAGAGATTAGTAGTTCAGACAGTTGAAGGTTGGACCAGTCCTTCTACTCTTCTCTCTAGTCAGTGGAGTCAGAGAGAAGTAGTTCAGACAGTTGAAGGGGGACCAGTCCCTCTACTCTTCTCTCTAGTCAGTGGAGTCAGAGAGCAGTAGTTCAGACAGTTGGTGGGGGACCAGTCCCTCTACTCTTCTCTCTAGTCAGTGGAGTCAGAGAGCAGTAGTTCAGCCAGTTGGAGGGGGACCAGCCCCTCTACTCTTCTCTCTAGTCAGTGGAGTCAGAGAGCAGTAGTTCAGACAGTTGAAGGGGGACCAGTCCTCTACTCTTCTCTCTAGTCAGTGGAGCCAGAGAGCAGTAGTTCAGTTAGTTGGATTAGGACCAGTCCCTCTACTCTTCTCTCTAGTCAGTGGAGTCAGAGAGCAGTAGTTCAGACAGCTGGAGGGGGACCAGTCCCTCTACTCTTCTCTCTTGTCAGTGGAGTCAGAGAGCTGTAGTTCAGCCATTTGGATGGGGACCAGTCCCTCTACTCTTCTCTCTAGTCAGTGGAGTCAGAGAACAGTAGTTCAGACAGTTGGAGGGGGACGAGTCCCTCTACTCTTCTCTCTAGTCAGTGGAGTCAGAGAGCAGTAGTTCAGCCAGTTGGAGGGGGACCAGTCCCTTTACTCTTCTCTCTAGTCAGTGGAGTCAGAGAGCAGTAGTTCAGCCAGTTGGAGGGGGACCAGTCCCTCTACTCTTCTCTCTAGTCAGTGGAGTCAGAGAGCAGTAGTTCAGCCAGTTGGAGGGGGACCAGTCCCTTTACTCTTCTCTCTAGTCAGTGGAGTCAGAGAGCAGTAGTTCAGCCAGTTGGAGGGGGACCAGTCCCTCTACTCTTCTCTCTAGTCAGTGGAGTCAGAGAGCAGTAGTTCAGACAGTCGAAGGGGGACCAGTCCCTCTACTCTTCTCTCTAGTCAGTGGAGTCAGAGAGCAGTAGTTCGGACAGTTGGTGGGGGACCAGTCCCTCTACTCTTCTCTCTAGTCAGTGGAGTCAGAGAGCAGTAGTTCAGCCAGTTGGAGGGGGACCAGCCCCTCTACTCTTCTCTCTAGTCAGTGGAGTCAGAGAGCAGTAGTTCAGCCAGTTGGTGGGGGACCAGTCCCTTTACTCTTCTCTCTAGTCAGTGGAGTCAGAGATTAGTAGTTCAGACAGTTGAAGGTTGGACCAGTCCCTCTACTCTTCTCTCTAGTCAGTGGAGTCAGAGAGAAGTAGTTCAGACAGTTGAAGGGGGACCAGTCCCTCTACTCTTCTCTCTAGTCAGTGGAGTCAGAGAGCAGTAGTTCAGACAGTTGGTGGGGGACCAGTCCCTCTACTCTTCTCTCTAGTCAGTGGAGTCAGAGAGCAGTAGTTCAGCCAGTTGGAGGGGGACCAGCCCCTCTACTCTTCTCTCTAGTCAGTGGAGTCAGAGAGCAGTAGTTCAGCCAGTTGGTGGGGGACCAGTCCCTTTACTCTTCTCTCTAGTCAGTGGAGTCAGAGATTAGTAGTTCAGACAGTTGAAGGTTGGACCAGTCCCTCTACTCTTCTCTCTAGTCAGTGGAGTCAGAGAGAAGTAGTTCAGACAGTTGAAGGGGGACCAGTCCCTCTACTCTTCTCTCTAGTCAGTGGAGCCAGAGAGCAGTAGTTCAGTTAGTTGGATTGGGACCAGTCCCTCTACTCTTCTCTCTAGTCAGTGGAGTCAGAGAGCAGTAGTTCAGACAGTTGGTGGGGGACCAGTCCCTCTACTCTTCTCTCTAGTCAGTGGAGTCAGAGTGCAGTAGTTCAGCCAGTTGGAGGGGGACCAGCCCCTCTACTCTTCTCTCTAGTCAGTGGAGTCAGAGAGCAGTAGTTCAGCCAGTTGGAGGGGGACCAGTCCCTTTACTCTTCTCTCTAGTCAGTGGAGCCAGAGAGCAGTAGTTCAGCCAGTTGGAGGGGGACCAGTCCCTCTACTCTTCTCTCTAGTCAGTGGAGTCAGAGAGCAGTAGTTCAGCCAGTTGGAGGGGGACCAGTCCCTTTACTCTTCTCTCTAGTCAGTGGAGCCAGAGAGCAGTAGTTCAGCCAGTTGGAGGGGGACCAGTCCCTCTACTCTTCTCTCTAGTCAGTGGAGTCAGAGAGCAGTAGTTCAGCCAGTTGGAGGGGGTCCTGCTGTGGGCCAGTCTCTACTGCTACACTCGCCACTGCTGCAGTCTGGAGTGATTCTGTTTGAAACCACTTGCACACTATCCAGACAAACACAAACATATGCACATTTGCATGTCATACACACACTCAAAAAATGTAGAACACTTTTGTTATCATGAGATTCATGATCAGTCATTAAATTTAAAAACAATTATCATGAAAAATACAAAACTCAGAATATGATAGATATGAAACTGAGTCAACCCAAATTACAATTTTACAGCTACATTAAAAATGTTTACTATTCAGGAGCTCCTAAATATTCCCTTGACTTATTGACCCACGTGTTACAGAACATATTGCACTGTATGTAAAAAATGAACAAACATGGTCTTTGTGTTAGCCATAGGAGGAGACGGTTTTGTTTTATCGTCTGTGCTTTATTACAGCTTGCCATCTGCACAGTGGTATGTTAATAGCTAGCTGTGACTATTTACACATATGAAGAAGCCCATCCATCTGCTGCGTTGTTGTCGTCGGTCCCACGTGGATCCATCCCACCTTTTATACCAAACAACTGCTGTTTATGTCACAGGGTGACAGAGAGAGCGAGAGACTAGATGACACCTGCACCTTACATCCTGGTTAGTGTTGTATTGTACTGTACGTATGCACCTTACGAACCTCACCTCAACATATTGTCTCATCCTCAACACAGCAGTAGGTTCAACTATGCAGTGCATTTGATATACACCCAATGGGAGATTGCCACTTTGTTTAAATACTATGTCAGATTTTGTATTTGAATGTGTGAAAAGAAAGCTAGGGTTTATTTTGTAATGGATCAAAAAGAGATATCTGGCATAGACCTTGGACTGAGAACAAAAAATAAATTTACTCAAACTCTGCAAGCAACTTATCATTTAAACATTGATGAATGGCTACACATTCCTCCACACCATGGACTAAGTGCATTACCATACAGATACAGTACAGTCAGAGAGTATTTACAGAGTCGGGACAATGCAGTTTCTGCATTATGATGCCTTTACATGACACCTCAACATTCTATAGCAGCCATGTTCCCTCCCCATGAACAGTACATGGGGAATATATCAACAATGCTTTGTAACTCAATGTCTAGAATTAGAACAATATACAACATTGTAAAGGTTGGTCCAACTCTCTAAATATATGACTCTGAGTACAGTACACTGCCCATGGTGTGGCAGAAGGAAGCATTATCCTCTGAGGGAGAATAAAATGCTAAACTCCAACAATAAGAGGATGAAATGTGGTTATGCCTAGCTGTTATTCTCTACATAAAACTATTGCTGCTCAGGCATATTCATATCTATAAATTACTGTAGTATACAAGTACATATCAATGAATTACCAATAAATGTAAAACAAGGCGCTTCCTATCAGAGGTGAAACTAGAGTAAATGTTGATTACAGACATGGGATAATACATCAGACAGCAGTGTACTATAAGCCCTGTGTTTGGCTGCTGTAAGTGAAGTCTAAATCAACCAGAGAGAGAATGTATGGGTCAGTCAACCATAGTAATAACCCTGCGAGACAGCAACAACAGCATTAACAACAACACAAACAACACACAGGAAGACTTAACCACAGTGTCAGCCTGGTAAACAGTAAACAACCAGGCCAGAGACATATCATAGCTGCATGTTCTACTCTGAGCTCTGCAGTGATTGGTCCAGGTCTAGCTCCAGACCAGGAAGGAATGCCCTGGTGCAGTGGAGGGCGGGTGGAAGGCAGTGTGCCAAATCCCCAGCCCAGATACTATAACTGTACAGCCATGTTGTGTCTGAGGTGAAGGAACATTGAAACATTAATCCCCACCTGACACTAATACCTGATGTATGATTGACCTTATTAAAGCAGCAGAACACTAGACTAGCTACAGGACATGACAGTTAGAGCTAGTCTCAGTCAGTCTGGGCCATGTGGCCAGGACATTAGCCCTTTACCCTCTACAGGGATAATCTCTCCGCTCTGGCAATGCTTTTTCTTCACAGATTTCTTCTGGCAATAACTGCATGACAGCATTATCGTATTGAGACAGATTTAGAAGGAGCCTTCGTCACAGGGATGAATGGGGGAGGGGCTTTTCTGCAGGAAGTAAGGAAACATAATCTACTGTAATCTAGGAACAGTCGTGCCAGGCAAGGGAGGGAGGGCCCTGATGGTCTGATGGTATGAAAACCTTATGGTATTTTATTTGTGTCTCTTTGATTCACACATGCAAACACGTCTGGCCTAAATAAATGCTTAATGCTGCTGTAATACTAATATTAATATTGACATAATCAGATTAAGAAATTAAAATTGATACCAGGCATATGGAGTTTTAATTCAAATATGTAACTGTCTCTGTCCTGTAAACTGTATGCATGTGCTGTAGTAATGTAGATCATGTGCACTAATAACATAATTGTCAAGACAAGATTCTTGACCACTTGAAGCAAGGTTATTCGTTAGAATGTTGTCTGTGAAGGTGTCTGGAAAAGCAGAATCTCACCTGGGATACTCAGTGGGTCCATTGTCTGCCTACTGCCTACCTTTTAACAAGACCAAGAAACTCCAAACAAAGACTGGGAGAGTGTACAATCTCAGCCTGTGTGAACAGACTAGACTGAGTAATGACTAGTTTAGAGAGCATAGACGTCTTGTCCTGGCTGCTGCTTGAAATAATCCAATCTGCCTGAGCCTCCCATGACAGTTTCTCAGGGCAGAAACCAAACGGTGCCCTAACACAAAGCCAACTGACTGCTCTGCTCTCCAAGCTCCTTCAACCTCCTTGATTTGCACCCCCCCCATCAACACACACAAATACTGTTAAACCCTCTTCTCCAACAGCAGTGATAGTGGTGAAACCAACCCCACACCTCTCCTCTCCTCTGCTTGGCTGGGCCCGGCTTGGTCACGTAATGAACAAATTCACTGCACATTACTCTGGACTTGATCTCTGGCAAAATAGTACTGGAACAAACAATTTGGTTTGTCAACACCTTTCTCTGGACTCCTCCATCAATGTCAGGGGTCTAAATCTAAACAGCAAAGTGCATTTGACTGCAGGACCCCAGGCTGATTAGACATCCCAGCTCAGCAGATTGTCTCAGACAGGACAGGCAGCTCTGATTGCTAACCCGGCCTGAAAATAGTCTGTGCTGCCCCGGGATTAGCATGAATATTTTGATATAAATCGATAAGCAATCTCCACTCCATAAGAAATGCCAGCAGCCTTCATTTGGCTGATCAAAGGTACATCAGCAGGCGGGCGACAGCTGGCTATTGTTTTCAGGCAGGGGCTGTGGGAGGGTGTGTGAGGGGGGATTCCATAGGAGGGATGGAGATAGATCCATGGCTCCACGGCTCTGGTTCTCTCCCCTCCACCTAATCGTGGAAACAATCACTGCTTCACAGGATCCCATCTCACAGGGATGGACTGACTTAAATGAGGGTGGCAGAGGGCCGAACCACAGGGGGAACGAGTTAATTTGTTAACCATTACTGCTGTGGCCTGACTGGCCTTGACGCTGGCTGCTGCGGTGGCCGCCACTGACCCGGAAGTAAAGGGCCAGGTCAGTGTATCTAGCCTATCTGGTTATACCTTCTTTGGACTTAAACAGATTTGATTGGACTGGACACGGCTTTACCAGTGGGTCTGATCTGATCACATTCTGAATGGTAATAAGGCAAGGAGTCACACAAACCGTTATAAATACTTTTCATTTTCAATGTCAGGGGCTCAAAGATATACTTCTGTTGTGCACATACTCTGACTACTAAATGTTTCATCCTCGAGAGCAAAGACTTGGGAAGTCTGGGAAAAGAAGGAACGCAGACACTGTAGTTCTGATACATTACATGAAATCACTTAGACAAGCTGTCTTCATCAGGGTTTCACAATATCTAGCAAACAGCATATTACTATTTCACATTTGACACCTTCATTTCCACCTTTATAGTTCATTCATCTAACTGCAGGAAGGGGGACTGACTACTTCCCTCCCTTCACACCCCTACCACCATCATGTCCCAGTCCCCATAAAAGGGTGCAGGTGTCATCCAAACGCTGAGCAGTTAACTAGCACTGAGTGAAGTGAGACCACACCATACACCACTGAACTAAACTAACTGTCTAACTGACTGACTGGGGGGGCTGCTACTACTAACGTTGGCCACATGGGACCAACGTTAACACACAGGGCTGTGGGAACCAGTGGAGGGAATAGTGGAGCAATTGTAAATTGCAGGTTTAATTCATTAGCAAGTGTCACTTTATTTCAGGGCAGGCCGAGCAGGGCGATTAAAAAGTGGTAATCAGGATTAATTAGGAGAATATATATGTGAGGATTAGCAGACCTAACCGTTGCACTGCCTTGGCTTCCTGCAGCTAACTCCCTCCCTCCCTCCCTCCCTCCCTCCCTCCCTCCCTCCCTCCCTCCCTCCCTCCCTCCCTCCCTCCCTCCCTCCCTCCCTCCCTCCCTCCCTCCTTCTCTCTCTTTCTCCCTCTCTCCCTCCATACATCCTTCTCTCATCACAGCTCTCCCACCCATATCTCCCTCTCTCTCTGGCCCTCCCTCCCTCTTTTCCTGCTACAACTCAGCTCCTGGACTAGGCTTTTGGCAAAAGGCAATAGCCCTAGACATGCCTCTCTAAACTGACATGACTGGAAGACACGGGGACTGTCTACACAGAATATAGCCAAGCTGACGATTCTGCTTTGTAGATGAACAGTTATACACAGACTTGAGGGAGACATAAGAGACACATGAGTATGTGGTTTAAGTTATGGAGACATTACAAATTAGGTTACGATGATCTATTTACAGTGGTGGAGAGGGGGTCTTCATAAATGAGGAATTCCATGTGCAGCACTTGTGTTTATAGGCAGAGAGTAATTGTTTTGCCCAATCCTATGTCATCACACATTTCAGTCAGGCCTTCTATGGTCTCTGATTTATTATTGAAATCTTCCAAACTGCCGGTTATCACTGTGTTTATATTATTACTTCAGCATGTTTCAGTTAACATAACCTTGAAACACTCCAGTTCAAGTGCAGGGGGTTGTTTTGCTTGCAGTGCAGAGCACAGCATTGAAGTTAGCAGATGACGCATTGCCTCGTTCCCTGGCAAAGACTCAGACCAAATCGTTTATCCTGCCCGTCTCTCCAGTGCGGTCGGGATGGCCTCTTAATGTTGGAGCTCAAATATAAATTCAACAGCTGGGCTTTATTTTCATTTAGCTTCAATGAGAAAATAATACAGCACTGGCAGCCTTCAATGTTTCTGGAAAATCTATAAACAAAAGATAAGATGATATCATTTTTGTGGGCAGAATTTATCTGCTGACTTTCAGGTGGCCTCCTCTCAAAACACAAAAGGGGAAATATAGACAAGGCCACAGCATAAAAATAGCCTTATGATGGTATACTTGACAGACACCCTACTGTAGAGGTTTTGAGATATAACTGCATTTGTATCAGTTATGAGTAAAAAGACGACACATTAGATTTACCACAGCTAAGAAAATGTTTGTTTTATAAATGGTATATGAGAAACTTCTTGGAACACACCATGCACAGACTATGCAGCACTCTGCCGAGTGGTTGAATAAAATGTGACTCAATAGTGTTTTCATATGCATTTTACATTACCCGGGTGGTCCATTAGGCAGATATTATGTGGTCCGTTTTTGTCAAGGAAATTACAAACTAGAAAATGTAGAGAATAATGAGGACACGGGCAATATTTTTACCCAAATGGCCAAGGTATAAAAAGAAAAGAGAGGAATATCCAGAGACCAGGAAGTATCCAGTAGATGCATACATCAGGGATACATTATAACCTGCTAAAATACTTCCTCCTCTCATCAGATACTTACAAACACAGTTCACTCTGTTGCCGCTATCTAACGATTTCTGTGGATCTGAAAACAGGTTTGGGTGAAGCTGAGGACTTAAATAATAGCAGGAGTGGTATTGAACCTCTTCGGAGAAGATCAAATGCGGCTTTCATTAGTTTAGTATAGCGCCAGGGCTCATTGATGACTTGTCAGACAGTCTTTCCTTCAATACGCAGCGAGAGGCTCTAAAAATCCTCCTTTTACTGAGCCCTCTCGGCTGTAAATTCAACACAGTTCGATACTCCCTCTCCCTCTCCGATAGCTCCATTATTTCTTCCCATCGATTAACCCCATGCTGCTGATCAAAAGGAGAGCTTCCCTGTATGTCTGGTCAGGCCGAGTCCACTAGCTCCATTAGACACTCATAATGAACACTTCAACATTATTATTATGGAAAAATCTATTGTTTGTCCACAGGTACCATATTTAGTGGGACAGCATGGTCTTCTGGAGGATTAAGGAAATGCTTTAGGGGTTTTCACTACTCTTCCGCGAGAGAGAAGAAGAGAAGGAGGGAATGAGGAAGGGAAGGAGGGAGGAGGGGTGAGATTGTCTTACAAAAATCAAGGGCCTTGTGCACCTTTTGTGGGGAGAGACTGTTTCCAATTAAGACAGCACGAGGAGCATAATATCACATTGTCACGCGATAAACAGATCTCTACTGCTTCCCACAGCAATACAAATTGTATCACTTCTTAAAGGGCTAATCAGTATCATTGTCCTAGTGCTCTACACTAGCCTGTGCAGCAGAATACAAACAAGTGGATTTGTATCTAGGACTAGCAAGATAACAATCATATTTATTTCTATGCACTTTATTGAAAAAGATGACCTGTTCATGACTACAATCCTTACTAATTCATGCTGCATTAACTTGTCTTTGTACTTGAAGTGTACTTACAGTAAATATGATACACACTCCTTGCCTAAAAGCCTTTACATAAAACTGTCATCAAAGAACATATTAACCCATCTTTGTTTACACGAGGCGAGTCACAGAGAAAAAGACAATTTGGCCGCAGCGGTCGTAAAGCACGCGGCTCGATCGTCTCCGTGGCATGCATACACACTGACACTGGCCAGACAGAACGCAGGCCCGGGGCTAAATCACTGGGGACAGGAGCATTTAAGAAGGAGTGTCACATTTCTATGTAATAAATAGCAGAGATTGATTTGACCTCCCAGCCAGGTCTTATACCAGCCAGTTTACTTATACACAAGTTAAGAAAAATGGAAGCTGCCTCTCTCTCTGGGGATCCATTGCAGGGAAATCAGATAGCCCCCATAGTGGTTTTAAAGGGATACAGTGGTCCACCAGCAGTGTCAATATGGGCCTACTCTGCTCTCAGCCCAGCCCAGCCCACACTCCTTCCACACCACAGTCAGAGGAACGGCGGGGGGAAGAGCCCAGCCACAGAAGAGAAGAGCCCAGCCACAAACATTTCCAGCTGTTAATATCTCAGGGTTGGATTCAGAGATGGGTCTGAGAGGGGAGGAGGGAAGGCTAGAGGGTTTCTGTTACTATCTCAGGGTTGATTCAGAGATGGGTCTGAGAGGGGAGGAGGGAAGGCTAGAGGGTTTCTGTTACTATCTCAGGGTTGGATTCAGAGATGGGTTTGAGAGGGGAGGAGGGAAGGCTAGAGGGTTTCTGTTACTATCTCAGTGTTGGATTCAGAGATGGGTCTGAGAGGGGAGGAGGGAAGGCTAGAGGGTTTCTGTTACTATCTCAGTGTTGGATTCAGAGATGGGTCTGAGAGGGGAGGAGGGAAGGTTAGAGGGTTTCTGTTACTTATGGGCAAACATATCTGTTTCTGCATTATTCAAGAACAGACACTCGCTCACCTTAAATACTAAATGTTGAATTTTTTGCCACTAGCTTAACATTTGAAAACGTAACAATCTCTCTCATCTAGGTGAAAAACAAAATGAAATCACTATACGAAACAAATCATAAACATTTTTATATATGCCTCGGTTCAGCAAAATTTCAATAACCCTAATAATTTAAACCATGGATAGACTACTAGCCGTAAATATAGGACAAGAGAACAGGAAACTAGCAGGTGTACAAAAGACAGAGAATCTGAGTGGCTCACTATAAGGCACAGATCCCTTGCCTCTCCTACAGCACAGCCCTGCAACCTGAAACAGGGGGTGGTGTTTCTGTGAGCATTAACAGTGACAGAGGGAGAGGAAATTGCCTGAGACACAGGGCAAAAATGTATATAAAAGTCTGGCTTCCAGCTGCAAAACAGGGCTTAGAAACCCCTAGCCCGACGACGCAAACTAAATTCATCAGCTGCTCTGTCGTTCGCTACATACTTTAGTCTGAGACTGCCACCATTGAACTCGTTACTAGGTTCTGGCCTTTCTAGAGAGTTTTTCCTAGCCACCGTGCTTCTACACCTACATTGCTTGCTGTTTGAGGTTTTAGGCTGGGTTTCTGTACAGCACTTTGTGACATCAGCTGATATCAGAAGGGCTTTATAAATACATTTGATTGATTGATGGTTTGTGGTGACGAGGCCGTACAAGGGGCATTGTACAAAACAAAGTAATCAGCAATTGGATTGTCTCTAACCAATCTGAGTATCAAAGCCAATGACGAATGTTCAAATCGTTGCTTTACCCACGTGTGTTCTAGCTCTGCCTCAACCCATCGGTTTCTGGACCAATCAGACGTCCCCGTACGTGTTCACATTCGGTGAAGGGTCGGGGAGGTACTCAGATCCAGACTCATTAAACTAACGTTCGTGGGTGTGGCACAGTGTTTGCCAGATCAAGGAGTGTGGGTAACTAGGCAAAGAAACCACAATGGCATACTGTCTAATACATAAAAGGGCTCACTTCCGAACAGCATATCCTTTCCTAACCTGCTCCAGTCCCTGTCATACAATAAAGCAGGGTGACAATGATAAGGTTGGGTATCTAAGGTATAGAAGAGGCTCATCTCTCTATGATAGAGGAAAAGATACTCCTTCACACTAAACCCAGGGAATAAACAGAAGCTGGTCTCAGTGGACTACATGTGGTGCCCATAAACACACTACCTATTTACTGTAATTCTGTTTTCAAGCCACATGAATGATCACTGCCTCAACACGCCATGACAGTGCCTTCAAATATGTCACTACACCAAACAACACACAAAAAATATGTAATTACACCAAATAGGAGCTACTCTTTGAAGATGATTCCATCTTTATGATGAAATGGTTTCTGAGAATATTGTGAGGCTGCCGTGGTTCTGAGGCCTGAGCAGGCAGAACAGAAGTAAGCTGCAGTATGTGGAGAGGAAGTGCAGTTAATAAAGCATGATCATTTTTTGGAGGACCACATTGGGGCCCGGTAATTCTTTATTCATAAACACATCATCAATTCAAGAGGGGGAGATGGAACCTTTTTAACCTCATTTAGGATAATGAGTAGTGTAGAGCAGCACTGTCATTTATCCTCCTTCAGGTTGTCAAGGCAGCACCTTCTGGACATAGAGTAGGTTGGCGGGGTCAGTGAAACACAAGCATTGGGTCAACAGAACTAGATACTGCCATTCTGAATGTGGATCTGTCCTCTGTGGGTCAGTCTACATGCCATCTCTGTAATTCAATGATGACCTCACAATAATACATGTATTTTGACCCCTCTGGGTCCTTCTAGTTGCTTCCTCTCACTGTTACTGAATAAAACATGTATTTTTGAAAATAGTATCCATAGTGATTGTACTTCAGAAAGAAACTGTGAATGCAGTGAAAACAGTGGGGATGAATATTGACTACCTAGCCTGGTTCCTCTCTCCTCAGTCAGATAGTCGTAGTGGAGAGTGGAGAGAAACAGGCCGGTGATGAACGATGGCAGCAGAGTCAATGAAAAATCAGCTGGGAAGCACAAAGCTCTTAATGCTTCAGCCATATTGGTTGCTGACTGGAGCAAATAACATCAGCATAGCACTTATAGAGACCAATCATACATTTCAACCAACCAACAACACACACTCCCAGGCTACGGAGGAACCGCAATAAATTCTTTAGCCTGATTAAACAGTAAATTCTGCATGCCTATCAGCCTCCCATTAAGCGTGGAGGCTGCTTTCAAAAACAACATTCATCAACGTGGAGATATGGCGCGTAATATCAGTCATCGATTGTAACTGCTTATGACAGTTTACACAGCTTTATATCTGCGGGCAACAAGCGCTGATCTATCAATTACGAGCAGACCTTGCAGCATGCTAATTGTGCATTTTCCCCTCTAATGCATTTCCAGTGTTATCACATAGGCTAATGAAACCAAACAGATCAATAAATATAAATTATACATGCAAAGATGTACTGCTGTGAACATAAAGCCTCTAATTAATTGAACTTGATTAATTTATATACTTTAATTATCTCTCTGAGCTGCAGATGGCATAAATATCTGTACAATCTGCTTATTGCCATGTCAGTCATAAAATGGCAGACACAGTGAAACTATTAGCGCTGGGCTATAGCTTTGTCACTGGAAAACACATAGTATGCTGAATAAGAAGACGTACCTCTGAATCATTTAAGGTGAGAAGATGCAGGCAGGGGAAAGACTTGATCACTATTTCTACTTTCTCTGTTGTTGTAATATGGTGAGTGGTCTGTCTGATGACCTTCCACGCACAAAGCAAAATGACCACTGCACTTACAATGCCCATTTTTTAGGACCTTTCTGTAAACATTTGGAGTAAAACATTCAAACATCACTCTCTATCTGTACATCCCTGCAAACCATACACAGCTCTGTAGGGGCAGAGCAAAAATAGGGGCTGCAAGTACTTGTTTTTGCATCATTAAATCTGATATCTTTTAAGAACACAACTTGCTTTAGTTAAGTTGAACTCTACTAACCTCAGGCAACTCAATGTATTATTGTTGTACACCTCAGTACACTGCAAGGTAAGGTATGAAATTGAAATGGCCAGATAAGTACATCTCTGAAACAAAGGTGAGGTGAGGAAAGAGGAGGATGCTGGGGCTTTAAGGGTTTACATCTTGATGCAGCGTCTAATTAGGGTTTTAGTATAATTACCCCAACAGGGTGCTTGGCAGAATAATTACCACAAAGACATTACAGTGGAACATTATCGTGTCCAGGTACAGTAAATATGTCGAGAAACAAGGTGACGACTCTCTCTTCAGTCGGATCTTTACTAAATAAGGTGTTCTACACCCCACATGTGCCAAATCCAACTCCAACTGGAAAATTACAGTGCCCATTTTGTAACAATTGCAGCAATCACTGATAAAAAGCTACTTTCAAAGTTTCAGGATGTAGTAATTGCACGTTGGATGAATGTTTGGAACTTGGAAAGGATAATGTGTTCTGTCCAGCTGTTTCGATGTGATGACACAGTGCCCTAGGCATACAGTACTGTACACAACTGGGGAGTTCTGAACAATCAACATGTTATGTAAGTGACTCAAACTGAACTAATTCAGCTGCCTGCCGTTTCACTCTACTTTATGAAGTAAGTAATATCTGGCATGGGGTTGTGTGTAGCAGCATTGTGTAGGCGACTCCAGACATATAGTTTAGACCGCATAAATGCCTCAGTGTCTATAAAAACACCTGAACCTTTTGGCCGCGACTTCAAACATACCCTGTGCACTATGTTTACCCTTACAGACCCTTTCATGTTGCCAGATTCCTCAAAAAAAAGTATCCTTCCAGCGGTCTGTTAACTGAATGTGTGGTGTCTGAATCTGGTATGGAGTTGTTAAATGCGTACTGCTTTCAGATTATGCACTGGCTAGACGGATGGCGTCCATGTTTAGAATGGAACACCATCCAGACTGGGCATGGCTCAGAGGGTTTAGCAGTGTCCAGTCTGAGGTCTCAAAGGGCAGTTTATTGGGAAACAGGAAAATATACATGAAGATCAAGTAGAAAAACAGGGGACAGACCACACAGGTAGTGAGATGGACTTTGACCTGAATACCAAAGGATTGACATAGCCTACTGTACTGTATCTCTACAATCCAGATGTTTAACATTGGTCGATAAACAGCCATCACTCCTGCCTCTGTTCAGCTCTTCATTGTAGAACAAGAACAACTGGAACTGGGAATACATTGCAGCTTCTAGCCAATACCAGACAAATCATTCAAATACTGAGTCAAATTTCCTGATTCATGTTTCTTTTTTCTCCCTCTCCCTCCAGAGCCTGGTTTTTAATCATCCTGATATGATATAGTCACTTTTAAACAATAATGATCACGGGAGGAGCATCATTTGGGAGTATGTGATCAATCAGCTGCTCATTCAGCTTTAATTCATGTAGATGCACACCTAATACTCATTACAAAGATGCAATTTCCAGCCAGTCAGCCCAGATTAATGGGATGCAATCTCTCTCCAGTGTTTCCTCCACACAGTGGCATGCCTTCAGAACGATAGATGGCTTTCATACAGACAACACTCAGTCCAAAAGACTCATTTATTCTGAGGACATGTTTTGTTTATGACAAACTGCTTAGCTGACACTTTATTAATCGGAGATAGTTTAAAAACGATGGGGAGGACTATAGGAAAGTCAGAATGTAGTGGTTCGTTTTCACATTTCAAACTCGGTTACACCGACTTAAAACTGCAATGAACTGCAGTAAAACTGCAATGATGTGTCAATTAACCATTCTACCTACACAAGCACCTTCAGATGCACTGTTACTGTATAGAAAACAACATCTACAAATAATCCGTACATTTTGGGGACTAAGGACGTGACACACTGGATCGATGAGAGCTTTTCATTCATACCCATCCTGCCACCAGTTGTATGGAGCTTGACTGTTGCAGCATTCTATGTGACAGCTGAGGCACACATGTTGGGCTACATGTGTACTGTCGTGTGTGTGTGTGTGTGTGTGTCCTGTATGTGTGTGAGCCTGTGTCCTGTGTGTGTGTGTGTGTCCTGTATGTGTGTGAGCCCGTGACACGTGTGTGTGTGTGTCCTGTAAGTGTGTGTGTGTCCTATATGTGTGTGAGCCCGTGTCCTGTGTGTGTTTAACAGGACTGGCTACAGTGTGTAATCACATGGACAGGCACACTTCTGCCTGAGTATGACTTTCAGGAACCGTGAGTGCTAAGAGTTCCACATACCGATGGGCTGAAATCACATCTACCCTACTGATGCTATAACAAAGCAGAAGGCTTGTGTGTGCCGTGTCCCCTCCTCTCCAGCTGACTGACATGAGGGGATGTTGCCCAAACTATTGACAGTGGGGGTACAGCTGGGTGGCATGAGGGGATGTTGCCCACACTATTCACAGTGACGGTACAGCTGGGTGGCATGAGGGGATGTTGCCCACACTATTCACAGTGACGGTACAGCTGGGTGGCATGAGGGGATGTTGCCCACACTATTCACAGTGACGGTACAGCTGGGTGGCATGAGGGGATGTTGCCCACACTATTCACAGTGGGGGTACAGCTGGGTGGCATGAGGGGATGTTGCCCAGACTGCTGGGTGGCATGAGGGGATGTTGCCCACACTATTCACAGTGACGGTACAGCTGGGTGGCATGAGGGGATGTTGCCCACACTATTCACAGTGACGGTACAGCTGGGTGGCATGAGGGGATGTTGCCCACACTATTCACAGTGGGGGTACAGCTGGGTGGCATGAGGGGATGTTGCCCACACTATTCACAGTGACGGTACAGCTGGGTGGCATGAGGGGATGTTGCCCACATTATTCACAGTGACGGTAAAGCTGGGTGGCATGAGGGGATGTTGCCCACACTATTCACAGTGGGGGTACAGCTGGGTGGCATGAGGGGATGTTGCCCACACTATTCACAGTGGGGGTACAGCTGGGTGGCATGAGGGGATGTTGCCCACACTATTCACAGTGGGGGTACAGCTAGGTGGCATGAGGGGATGTTGCCCACACTATTCACAGTGGGGGTACAGCTGGGTGGCATGAGGAGATGTTGCCCACACTATTCACAGTGGGGGTACAGCTGGGTAGCATCCTGACTATGTCAGTTTCAGTTAGAAGGTATACAGTAAGCTAAATTATCATTTCCTGTATACCTTTAACACACAGGTATATTTTTTATTAAACATTGTTTAAGTAAATATAAGATATAAAATAATTATTTATTATTATTACATATTACATATTAAAATATGTATTAATTCAAGCACAAGTAATAATTTCATTACAATAATTAAAAAAAAACAGAATTTGATGTGTTAATGCCAAATCCTGTCTTTCTTTCCATATCACTGCAAGGGAAACATAAGGCTTACAGAAACATTAAAAACAAGTACAGGACAGAGAAGAGAGATCGAGATGAAGAGCTTGACAAAGAGACAGACGATGAAGGTGACCAAGAGAGAGAGAGAGAGAGGCAGCGGTCAGGAAGCAGAGAATGGGAGTTGAGGCAGGATGAACTGTGCAGTCAGGCAGTCATGCAGTCAGTCAGTCACGCAGTCAGGTAGTAAGTCAGTCAGGCAGGCCCACTCTGGTGGCCTGGAGAACATCTATAAGCTGTACATTTTAATAGAGATATTTTTAGTCCTTAATAGTCATTTTCCTTGTGATGTGCAGCTTTGATTTCACTCTTATCAGCCGAGGCTCTTGGCGTAGCTGAGAAGGGTATTACTGAGACCGGAGTGTGTCCTCTAGAGCTCCAGGTAGCTCAAGGAGGTACAGTGGAGGAGGTATAGTAGAGAGACTGGAGAGAGACTCTGGAACACAGCGCTAATAGTGGGCAGGAACAGGAGAGACCAGCCCAGCCTCTGCCCTCCATAGGCCCTCCCCTCCCCTCTGCAGCCCAGCCCTGCCGTCCATTTTCTGAGCATTAATTGGGTTTGGTGCTGGAATCCCCTTCTCAAGGACCATGTAGTTAGGCTCACTTACACCCAACCAGCCGGCATCCAGTCAACCAGGCAGGCAGCCGTAAAGACAAGCGTGTTTAGCAGCAACAATTATGATAATTGCTGGGGAGCACTCAGCTGAGGGAATAAGCAGATCTGATTAAGGGCCCTTCTGCATGATCAAATATTAATCTGATGTGTCTTCACCCCGACCTGCCTGGAACATAAGAGGCTCTTATGGTCTTATGCATTAACAGATTTAGCACAGGCTGAACTCATAGCACCTAATAATATTGGACAGGGCAAGTCAGAGGCAGTAAAGAGATCTTCCAGGAACTGAATCTACTTACCATAAACAACAGAGTAAAAATAGCACTGGAAAATAATGAGGATAAGCTTTATATGACAGTTCAATTATTTTAAACTAGCTATGACAGTAAATACCTATTAAATAAGATTCCCAGAAGGACCTGTTGGAATCTGTACAGATAGTTTGGCTAAACTTTTTACTGAACAATACGTCCTAAAAGGTTCCCCATGCAGGTGTTGCCCTCTGCAACACTCATAGTTCATGGCCTAGGTTGTATGCTCTTCCTGATTATCCTCCTGGATAAGAGATAAGAATAAGACTTAGCTATGCATGTACCTCATAGACTTTTAATACACATTAATGACAAGACTCATTCTATAGAAATAATTTCTGAAAAAAAATCATGATTAATTATCAGCAGCATCATCAAAGGGTGACAGAAAGAAGAAGAAGAAGAAACTCTGAGTGTTCAGAAGACATTTTAATATATTGTCACCTGATTACAATGCAAGTGGCGTGTTACAGTCAGCATCCACAATTCTCAACATTCGTGCATCACATCAAACAGAATAATAACTAAACAGGATGATAACAAACCTTTCATGTAAAACATCCAGATTTGACATGCACACGATACATCTACAGTATTGTAACACAGATTAGTTCCCTAATAATTACTGAGCACTTCATGGTTTACGACACTATCATTTAAGTTTATGTTAGCAATTCGAGAGCTTGGGACTATAATGTTCTATTTGCAAAACAAATATGATTCTGAGATCATTTGGTTTAAAGTGCCGATCCCTCACTGCTTTAAAATTGTCAGCGATTTTATCTTGTATTCTTTTGAACTTAACATCAATTGGGTTTTTGGAGTATTATATAGGTAGAGAACAATGCTGTGTCAGTAACAACATTTTTCCAAAAAGCAGAAAGAACCTTACAGCGACCGACTGGCAGCTAAAGCAGATTAGGATGATATTAAATCAAAACAAATGCCTGGCATTTAACAACACAAAAAAGCTTGAAAGAATCATAGGATTATATCTCTGGATTATTATAGCTCCTCTCCCCCTCGCAGCTCAGAGACAACATGGGGGAGACCAGCAGATTAACTCATCTACTTTAATCTACAAAGCATATTTAAATCAATATAGATTTTGTAAATAAGAAAGATAAGGCTTAATCAACACATATGATCTTAATTCAAAACATATTGTTTGCTCTGTTGAGCATCAGAACAACAGATGTCCCTGACCTCGTCATACATGGGATAAACATGCTTTAACCAATGGCCTCATATGACTCTGCTAGACAGTACAAGTAATGCAATGTACCACAGAACACATGCCAACCACAGGATGAGCCAAATACAATCTCATGTTTATCATCAATAAAAAATATATATCTCTAGTTTGGATCTGCGAGGGACATTTGAAAGTTCTCATAGAAAAGAAACACAAAATGAGTCGATCAAAAACAAAATGTTAAAGTTAAAGGGATAATTCACACAAATTACAAAATTACATATTGGTATCCTTGCCCTGTAAGCAGTCTATGGACAAGGTATGACAGCAATCCATGCTTTGGTTTAGTCTCCCCGGCACCACTTCCACATGCTAATCTTTTAGCATTTGTGGCACAAATCCCATTTAAGTCATGTGACCAATATTAGCATTTTTCGTGCATCATTTTCAAAACCTCTATTTGTGACTTTAATAAGCTTCACAATCAATTGTACATCATTTAAGAAAATGTTGAATTAGTCAAATGTTAGCATGTGAAAACAGTGCCAGGGAAACTAAACCAAACCTGAATTGCTGTCATAACTTGCCCATAGACTGCTTGCATGGTAAGGAACCTGATAATTTTGTCATTTGAGTTACCTATCCCTTTAATAAAATACAGTACCAGTCAACATTTTGGACATACTTACTCATTCCAGGGTTTTTCTTTATTTGTACTATTTTCTACATTGTAGAATGATGACCTGGCCTCCACAATCACCTTACCTCAACCCAATTGAGATTGTTTGGGATGAGTTAGACCACAGAGTGAAGGAAAACAACCAACAAGTGCTAAGCATATGTGGGAACTCCTTCAAGACCATTGGAAAATAATTCCAGGTGAAGCTGGTTGAGAGAATGCCAAGAGTGTGCAAAGCTGTCACCAAGGCAAGGGGTGGCTACTTTCAAGAATCTCAAATCTCAAATATATTTTGATTTGTTTAACACTTTTTTGGTTACTACATGATTCCATATATGTTATTTCACAGTTTTGATGTGTTCACTATTATTTTACAATGTAAAAAATTGTAAAAATAAAGACAAACCCTTGTATGAGTAGGTGTGTCCAAACTGGTACTGATACTGGTACTGAACATGTATGCAACTTTATATATACATATATATATATATGTATATACATATACAAATTGTTTAACTTGGGTCAAACAATTTGTAGCATTCCACAAGCTTCCCACAATAAGTTGGGTGAATTTTGGCCCATTCCTGACAGAGCTGGTGTAACTGAGTCAGGTTTGTAGGCCTCCTTGCTCACACAAGCTTTTTCAGTTCTGCTACACACATTTTCTAAAGGATTGAGGTCAAGGCTTTGTGATGGCCACTCCAATACCTTGACTTGGCTGTCCACAACTTTGGAAGTATGCTTGGGGTCATTGTCCATTTGGAAGACCCATTTGCGACCAAGCTTTAACTGATGTCCTGAGATGTTCTGTCCTGAGCAGTGGCTTCTTTCTTGCTGAGCGGCCTTTCAGGTTATGTCGATATAGGACTTGCTTTACTGTGGATATAGATACTTTTGTACCTGTTTCCTCCAGCATCTTCACAAGGTCCTTTGCTGTTGTTCTGGGATTGATTTGCACTTTTTGCACCAAAGTGTGCTCATCTCTAGAAGACAGAATGCGTGTCCTTCCTGAGCAGTATGGCGGCTGCATGGTCCCATGGTGTTCATACTTGCATACCATTGTTTGTAGAGATGAACGTGGTACCTTCAGGCGTTTGGAAATTGCTCCCAAGGATGAACCAGACTTATGGAGGTATACAATTGTTTTCTGAGGTCTTCTCTGATTTATTTTTATTTTCCAATGATGTCAAGCAAAGAGGCACTGCGCTTGAAGGTAGGCCTTGAAATACATCCACAGGTACACTTCCAATTGACTCAAATGATGTCAATTATCTGGAATTGTGATACAGTGAATTATAAGTGAAATAATCTGTCTGTAAACAATTGTTGGAAAAATTACTTGTGTCATGCACGCAGTAGATGTCCTAACCGACCTGCCAAAACTATTGTTTGTTATTAATAGGACATTTGTGGTGTGGTTGAAAAACGAGTTTTAATGATTCCAACCTAAGTGTATGTAAACTTCCAACCTGTATATACGCATAGGATGACTACTCTCTGTTCTCTGCTGGATTACCCCACAAATATATGTGTTTCTGAAAATATAGGTTGAGAAATAGTTTTATCCACATTGAACCCAAGTGATACATTCTCATGATTTGGTCAGCAAGTCGTTGATTACCCCACTATAACGTTATTACAGAGCCAAAGGGAACTCCCTGAACAGGCAGTTAACCCACTGTTCCTAGGCCGTCATTGTAAGTAAGAATTTGTTTAGTTAAACTTGCCTAGTTAAATAAAGGTTCAATGAAAATCAAATAAATAAATAAAACCCAAAGAAGTTACATTTTGATTTGATTGTATTTGACAAATCATATGCTTTTATTTTTACTCAAATTGTTTTTTTTTGTTTTTTTGTGATACTGTACTATGCAATCCAATGAAATCACAGATTTGTTTACAAATGGCACTTTTCTTTCTCAAAGAGAAAATGATCCTGACTAATATGTGATTAGCTTAGATGCTTGTGTTACTTTCGAATAAAAAGTCAAGCAACTCAGCGCTAGTTATTTCAGTAAAACTTAGCTGCCAGAGGTACTGAAACACAATATGACCACAGTGAGAGAATGCATGTAAATACAGTGGGAAACAGACCAGGGATATTGAACCGACTTTGAGAAGGAGCCATATACAAACAAATCTGAACACGTGAAACAGACTAAAGCAATGAAAGGCCACCACACCATATTCATTTCCAAATAAAGTTGCATGGCAGAGAGACCCTCGTTTTTAAGTGGCATTCCGACTGAAATGTTAGAAACCAGATTTATTTACTACAATAAATATGTCAAACATATATTTTCTTTTTAGATGTTATTTGCTATGGTTCAACAAATACGACATTCAGGACTTTTAAAACAGTACAATAGCTGTCTATTTCTGTTTGACTTTCATCCAATGATATGGCTACAATATATCATGCAACTGATATGTAAAAGTTCAGTAAATTGGGATAGAAGGTTAGAAATAAAGAAAATGTATCCTATGCAAACTGTTGCTTTTCTGCACATCTCATAATTCTCTGTGGTTTGTCCAATTTGCTTTACAAACGTCAGCACAAAACTAAGCAGACTTCAACTTCAGACTTCAGTACAATAAAATAATATTTAAAAAATACATGAAGCTAATTGGGAACGGCTAAAATGAAACAAAACTGCCAGAGACGGCTGGTGTTCATGTGCATTTTCCAACTACTTTGTGACAGACAAAACAGACAACGTAGCAGTGTGCCTATGGACTCCTTAGGTGTGATTCTCTTTGGAAGTGGTGTTCACTACTACACAGGTGCTCTCCCTATGCTCTGCTGTAGCAGCAAGGTGTAACACAGTAGTTCCCCCAATCCATCTACTCTGACCTGCACAACACTACCCTGGTCACCGTTGTGTAAATACTGGATCAACAGAGCTCCACAGGACCATGCAACACCACTCAACACAATTCACATGACGAAGCCAACTAGAAACCATGGGGCAGTGTCCTATCCCACAGCAGCACCCTGGGGTGAGGAGGAACTAACTCATTACAACCTCATGACTAGATAGGATATAATGTAGACGCCCACACAAACACACAGGCAAGAGTTAGCACACTTATTCTAACCACAGCGTGGGCGTCTACACACAGTAACACACTGACTAACACAAAAACAAACTGACATCCACTCTTGTCATATCGGAATCCTTTGATTCCAAGGTTGGTGATTGTCAAATATGTGTATGTTCACATGCAATCCCTTAAATAATGATTCTATATTTATAGTGAAATACAAAATATTGAATACATACAGTATATATGAATGTAATGTGTATTGTCAATGTCATTTATCTTTCTGTGAATGTCATACTTTTTACATTATTTTCACACCTACAGTATTCAGTCTAATCCACATCCACGCATTACATAAACATGCATTATTCCGTTTATCGACAACAAACTATAATAAACACTCACAATACGAGTAAAGAAAACTATAAACACCTCTATAAAGTTAACATGATGTTCATATTCTATGTTATTCTCTATTCTATTCTACGGAATGAGCACCCCCAAAAAAACATATTGACATGAAATTGGGAGAATGAGGTCATGTATTTGTCTAGAGAAAACAGACCATTATTTTTGTCCTTTGGACAGAGAGAGCAGAGCCTTCTACTGTCAGTCTGTGGTCATTCCCCTGCCCAATATAAACACAGAAATGGGAGACCAGATTGAGTATTTTTACAACACGCTGCATGCACCCTGACGCCTCTGACTGACTGACCAGTGTGAGTGACCACAGTTTATCTGCCTGGCTGTGAGAGCGGAGGAGGGGAGTCCTCCTCACTGACCGCCCCAGCCAGAGTGACCATATCAGGGTGGGTGAAACACATTCTGCCCAGCCAATCTGAACAAGCTGTGTAGACAGAGAGACATACAGACCACCTCTCGTCCTCTCCACTATGTCTCTCGCTGTGTCCTGTCCTACAATTGGATTATTGCACTCCCTGTCCCTTCCAATTCTAGACAGTTCTCATAGATTTAATATGCCAGTGGAATTTGGTATCTGAGTTAATTTAGATGTAAACCTCATGACATGTGGCTTGTGACATCCTGTCTGTCTGTAGAAACAGATTCATTAACTCTGTGTGTGCTCATTAATGCCTTTCTGTTTAAGCAGAGCTGAGGAAAGCTGAGCTGGACGAAAATAAAAGACAAAGCAGGAATTATTGCTTTAAATTTTTCTTTGACATCATAATTCATATGATAGTAGGTGTATCAGTACAGTAGAGACATACTGAGGCACATGACTGCTCTTCAGAGCCCCACCCTGCAATGGTGGAATCTGAACTCTAAATGGCATTAGCATAAATCATGAGGATTTATTTCACCACCTAATCAATCCAAATGTGCTTTATTTTAATATGCATAATCCTATGTTTATAATTATATTAACTGATAAATCAAGTACTGTTAACTGATGAATTAAGTTTTTATCTATTTTTATTTCACCTTTATTTAACCAGGTAGGAGTAGAGTACAATGCAGCAAGCCAAAGCGGAAAGTTGGTAACAACAATCTTGTTCTGCACAGACAGACAGGAAAGTAGATCAGAGTACTCTTCAGATGGAACCTAGATCTGCAGTAGTTACTGAGGAAAGCCAAATCAAAGAATGTCACGGGAGGTGTACTGTTCATACAAATACTGGGATGTTTTGTTTCCACAGTCTAACATGTAATCACACTCATCAGCAGCACTCTGACATGGATACTGTAATTCTGCTGGAGAGAGGAAAGTCTGCCTTTCCATGACTTCGAGAATGTGTTTATTATAGTTTTCTTGATAAAACAAATAGAAAACAATTTTTGCTGTGTTATTGTGAATTTGTTATTTCCATATTTTTTTACACAACAATTATACTGAAATGGCTTGTATTTTCTGAACGTATTAACATGTCTTGAGTGGTAAACTAACAATATTATTGATCGATGATTGTTAATTTCATACTTATACATTTACAATAACATTTACAATAAAATATACATATTTTACCCTTATATTTAGCTGAAAATATAAAGAATATGTAAAGGTACTTAATGAAGCTTAACTGATGATGATACAGTAACAGTTACATAAGTTGAATCACTTCCTTTTCTTTGCAGAACACCCTTTCAATGGAAAATACACAATGAATATGAATCTATCAATTTCAATGTAAGTACATTTTAAAATACTTTTGAATTAAATTATGTATAACTTCAAAATGATATTTCTTATTGTTGATAGTATTGGTATTATTATTACAATTATTTCCTATTATCACCATTTATAGGAGCATTTTTACTATAACTCTTATTAGCGTGAACATGACTTCCAGTGACATGCACATGGAGCCTGGCCAGGCAGGTGCATGCTGCTAGCCCACAGTGTGGTATCAGGTATCCCCTTGGCCTTTCCCATTTGTCATGCTGAATGAGTGGTCTGCCTGACTGCACTTTCTCATTCCATTTCCTCCCAGGCTGTACTGAGGCCCTACCACCCACTGTAACGCTGTCATTTCTTCAACCCCTTTCCATTCACATCAAGTGTGAGCAATAATGCTCTCTCACATTCCTGTTCTCAATGGCTTACACGCTATGCCCTCTCTGCTCTGCTCTGAACAGACCTACCTCACCCTTACAGGGTACAGACAAATTACTCGACAAAAACATTGAAACTGTGTCACAACAATTTAAAACAAACATAAAAGTCATACAAGTAAGGATATCAAACAATTTAAGGATATCAAACAACAAATGAACATAAATGAACGTAAAATATAATTTATAATATTATTATTATAATACTATATTAAATATTTCACATGACAAATCCTAGCTAAATAGCATCTATATTCCATCTGACAACAAGGCCCAGTGGCTGATGGCCTGATGTTCAGCTTAATCATTAGCCCTTAATATGAACAACCAGCATGCTCTCCTCTCTCCTCAGCCCAGACACCTCTCCTCTGTGTGCTTATAAAAATGTAAGTTAGTCAGTCAGTGCTGCTCTTACTTACATCCATAATGCCACTCAGCGCAGCCTCTCTACAGAGCTCTGATCTTTAGCCCATGCAGAACATCCTACCAGCTACGTTACGTTCCATCAGAGTAAGCCCCTACACAGAGCCACACACAGCCCACCGGCAGGCACCCTCTCTGTAACTGGAACAAGTAACTGGAACGGAAAACATTATCTGAAAGCAAAGCAGCAAAAAAAGAAAGATCACAGCAGAGGGAAAGTAAGGTAATCACAGAACACCCCGAGCTCAACCAATAAAGACACTTTTTTTCTCCTTTTTTACTGCTAAAGAAAACCAGGAAATCTCCACTTATTTCAACAAACATTTGCTTGCAACTCAGGAACTAAACCGGACTCCTTTTTAAAAATAAAGCGTGTGGTGTGTGCGTGAGCGGATGCAGCATGTGTTGTCTTGTTCATCCTCTTGTAGGGGGATTGTTAAGAGACTGCAGCTCCATCTGCTGGCAATCCAAGGGTCAGCAAAGAGGGGAAGGAAGAGAGAGAGAGAGTCAAACAGAGAGAGAGGAAAAGAGAGAGCAGCGGGAGGTAAACAAAGGGTGGTAGAGAACGAATCAGTTACTATACCACAGTCCCAACTTGTATAACATCCCATCACAAATGCTAAACATCCCTCTTCCCAGGTGCATCTGGGAAAAATCCCTGACCTCACACGACACATATTCACATTTCGAGGCTTCACAGCACAGCTCCACAGAGTTCCATAGAGTTTCACAGCTCCACACACCCAGCTGGCAACAAGTATGCCTGGGACATAAACAATCTTTTCTGTCTTGCCCTCATTTCCCTTCGGAGGATCCAGTTGGACGTCTAATAATGAGTTAATCAGGCTGATTGCACATTCATCACTGTGATCTGTTTCTTTTTATAACTGAAGAGGGGAAGCGTGTTTTACTTGGGAAATGAAATATTTAGCGACCTGTTCCTGTGCCCTTAGACTGGACAGAGAGAGAGAGAGAGAGAGAAAGCCTGCAGCTGAGTAAACAGCAGCAGGGCCGGCCCGTGGTTGAGTGGACAGGTACCCAAACCTCCTCCCTAGCCTCCCAACCCGCCTCCCCCCAGCTCTCAGCCCCCTCCGAGCCTCCCCCTAGCCTCCTCCAAGCCTCCCCCAGGCTCCTCAGCCCAAAAACCATTAGGTGTGTTACCTTGCGAGAGGGTCAGAGTGGAGGATGACAAATTAATGTGTGTAATTCAGCTGTTCCCCTTTTACTGTTCTACATCAATTAGCAGAAGAGGCAATTAAGATTAAGTGCCGTGTCGTACGCATAATTGCATTAAATATGCTGTTAATATGTCCATTGTTGTAATTTCCGAAATAGGAGAACATAAATTGTGAGCAAGGTAAATTACTCAAATGGCTTGTCTCCCATTCATTCATATTATAGTTTCAATAGAATCACAGCTCTAATGTGTGAGGAGTTCACTGAAAGTGCTAGCAGCCTACACATCTTGATTTTCGAGCTAATTAGTTATGGAAAATGATGGCACATAAACCTGGGTGCTCTGTTAGAGGCATAATCAGACTGGGTTCCAGCTGTGCCTGTAACTCCTGAGATTGATCCACAAGGCTTTAAAGCAGCAGCATCCAATATATAGTATACACTGATTTACTACTGAATCCACAACTGTAAAGCCACACCACTGCTTCATGCTACCCATAGTTACAGTGGGGCAAAAAAGTATTTAGTCAGCCACCAATTGTGCAAGTTCTCCCACTTAAAAAGATGAGAGAGGCCTGTAATTTTCATCATAGGTACACTTCAACTATGACAGACAAAATTAGGAAAAAAAATCCAGAAAATCACATTGTAGGATTTTTAATTAATTTATTTGCAAATTATGGTGGAAAATAAGTATTTGGTCACCTACAAACAAGCAAGATTTCTGGCTCTCACAGACCTGTAACTTCTTCTTTAAGAGGCTCCTCTGTCCTCCACTCGTTACCTGTATTAATGGCACCTGTTTGAACTTGTTATCAGTATAAAAGACACCTGTCCACAACCTCAAACAGTCACAGTCCAAACGCCACTATGGCCAAGACCAAAGAGCTGTCAAAGGACACCAGAAACAAAATTGTAGACCTGCACCAGGCTGGGAAGACTGAATCTGCAATAGGTACGCAGCTTGGTTTGAAGAAATAAACTGTGGGAGCAATTATTAGGAAATGGAAGACATACAAGACCACTGATAATCTCCCTCGATCTGGGGCTCCACGCAAGATCTCACACCGTGGGGTCAAAATTATCACAAGAACGGTGAGCAAAAATCCCAGAACCACACGGGGGGACCTAGTGAATGACCTGCAGAGAGCTGGGACCAAAGTAACAAAGCCTACCATCAGTAACACACTACGCCGCCAGGGACTCAAATCCTGCAGTGCCAGACGTGTCCCCCTGCTTAAGCCAGTACATGTCCAGGTCCGTCTGAAGTTTGCTAGAGAGCATTTGGATGATCCAGAAGAAGATTGGGAGAATGTCATATGGTCAGATGAAACCAAAATATAACTTTTTGGTAAAAACTCAACCCGTCGTGTTTGGAGGACAAAGAATGCTGAGTTGCATCCAAAGAACACCATACCTACTGTGAAGCATGGGGGTGGAAACATCATGCTTTGGGGCTGTTTTTCTGCAAAGGGACCAGGACGACTGATCCGTGTAAAGGAAAGAATGAATGGGGCCATGTATCGTAAGATTTTGAGTGAAAACCTCCTTCCATCAGCAAGGGCATTGAAGAAGAAACGTGACTGGGTCTTTCAGCATGACAATGATCCCAAACACACCACCCGGGCAATGAAGGAGTGGCTTCGTAAGAAGCATTTCAAGGTCCTGGAGTGGCCTAGCCAGTCTCCAGATCTCAATCCCATAGAAAATCTTTGGGGCGGCAGTGTATCCTAGTGGTTAGAGCATTGGATTAGTAACCGAAAGGTTGCAAGTTCAAATCCCCGAGCTGACAAGGTACAAAATCTGTCATTCTGCCCTTGAACAGGCAGTTAACCCACTTTTCCTAGGCCGTCATTGAAAATAAGAATTTGTTCTTAACTGACTTGCCTACTAAAATAAAGGTAAAAAAAGGGAGTTGAAAGTCTGTGTTGCCCAGCAACAGCCCCAAAACATCACTGCTCTAGAGGAGATCTGCATGGAGGAATGGGCCAAAATACCAGCAACAGTGTGTGAAAACCTTGTGAAGACTTACAGAAAATGTTTGATCTCTGTCATTGCCAACAAAGGGTATATAACAAAGTATTGAGATAAACTTTTGTTATTGACCAAATACTTATTTTCCACCATAATTGGCAAATAAATTCATAAAAAATCCTACAATGTGATTTTCTGGATTTTTTTTTCTTATTTTGTCTGTCATAGTTGAAGTGTACCTATGATGAAAATTACAGGCCTCTCTCATCTTTTTAAGTGGGAGAACTTGCACAATTGGTGGCCGACTAAATGCTTTTTTGCCCCACTGTATATAGATTGGTTAAAACTCCAGTAGGCAACCGGAGTCTCTCAGTGTACTAAAGACATTTATAGAGAATGATTAGGAGATTCCTCTGTAGGCAGCTCTCCTCTGTAGACCCTCAACCCACAGTTATTAGACCTTGAGGATAATTAGCTAAAGGATAGTTCTCCATGCTTTACTGTGGCTCCGAACAGACAACATCAAAGGCGGGTATGAAGACCACTAACTAGACCAGCGGGCTGGAGAGAAATGTTGGGAAAATGAAACAAATCAATGTTCAGAGGAACTGGGGGAATCATGTAAATATCTATATTCATCATGAGGGAATTGTCTAAGTAGTCTGCTTTCATTTTCTCTCAGTAATTTCCAAAAAGGAGCAAGATTAGGTCACCTTTGAGATTTGAAAAGATATTTAAGCACCGATCAAACGATACAAGGATTACCGACTCAATACAAATGGCGCTTTTTATGACGTTGTAATTGGGAAAGATGTAAGAGATATTGAATGTGTTAATTCAGACTACTGCTGCTGATGTACGACTTTTACTCTCACAAACATGACGACTGTGAAAAGGTAGCTAGCTATCATAGCTAACTGAAGCAGACAACAAATGACACCATACTAAAGAGCCTAAAGCACTTGCACCTAAAACGTGTTCAGTGTCAAAACACATGAATGCATGCCTCAGAAATCTCCCGTGTATGTGTAATGAGAAAACACAACATTTTCTCAGCCATATGTTCATTGTCTCACCTTTGCTAAATATACTTAAAGCATTTATGCCCATTAATAAGGTGTGAGAGACTTCTGAGGGCAGATTGCATACAGTAGAATGTCAAGGTGGTAAATACATTAGTAGTCAAGTTTTTTTCCCCTCATGGACTGTAGCACCTATTTAAATGCATCTTTCTTTCCCTTGATTATATTGATGTCATTGTTCTTTTGTTTAGTGAAAAAGAAAACACCCGTCCCTCAAATTGAAGACTCAGGAGTTCAAACACCTTGGAAGTAAAAATCGAGTATGATTGACATTTCCTCATCTTCCTTAGCTTCTGCTTGCTATTAGAAGACTCAGGATAGATAGACCAAGATAGATTGGTTGTGCCTAATCACAGTCTATTGAAGTTTCCCTCCCAGACGCTTTTCAAATGACCAGCAGTCAGCACTAATGCGCCCATATTGTTTCTATAAGTGTGAATTGATTTATATTGCTGCAAAGCATCCCAAGACATTGAGAGAGAACCATTGGAACCCAATACCAATTATACATGTTTTTTTCTGGGGAAACGGCCACTCAGGACATTGGATCAATTGGGGGACATCAAAGGTCAGAGCAATACATTTCTGCTGAAAAGTTAGCAATAGCTAATAGCATACCATCAAGCCGTTTCTCTGCTGAAATGTTATCATGCCATCAAGCAGCTTCCCTGCTGAAAAGTTAGCGACAGCTTGCCATCAAGCAGTTCTTCTGCTGAAGAGTTAGCGATAGCGTGCCATCAAGCAGTTCTTCTGCTGAAGATTTAGCGATAGCGTGCCATCAAGCAGCTTCCCTGCTGAAAAGTTAGCGATAGCGTGCCATCAAGCAGTTCTTCTGCTGAAGAGTTAGCAATAAAATGTCATAAAGCAGCTCTGCACTGAAAGGAGTCTGTTTGATCTGTTCACAACTCTTCAGTAGAGGAGAAGCAGAGACGCCGTGCAGGGATCTGCCTCACAGAACCGACGAGGGATGTTTCCTTGGGTCCCTGATGCGTACCTGCTCTCTGCCATGTCTCCATATCTGCACTACCATGGCCACTACCACCCACACTGTACTGTAAACAGACACATATAATATCAGAGGTATGCAGCATTAAAACAAACCTCTGCTGCGTGCCATGTCCAGGGCTGAAGGCTCTGAAGGCAGGCTGAATGGAAGGCTTTGAGATCAAGCTGCTCTGGTCTCTGCATGCCTACAGTACGTGTCCATAAAGGCCCCGAGTCCCCGGCTGTTACCCTCCCCACGAGGCGGGAGTCATCGATTTTCATATGCAGATCTAATTAGGGACCATATTAATTACCTGGCCCTCAATATCCCAACTGGAAACTAACACCAGGCCTGCAGAGAGGATTTCCTTCTGCAAGCTTGCTTTATAGATTGTTGCTTTTATTTATTTTTTCCTTTTACTGCTTGAGTCTCTAAGGAGCATTTGAATCCATATTAATTTCCTCTCTGGCAGTTATGCAGCTGAGTATGAACTGCACTATTTCACTTTTAATCTGTCAGTAATTTAGTAATGTGTAAACTAATTATGCACCGATATTAATGTAATTGGTTCTGGGAGCTGTAAAAAAAAATCTATGTGTTTGCAGGAGAATGCAATAAATTGAATTGAGTTATTATAATCATGTGTCAAGTGCTGATTATGTTATGAAACTAAAAAGTAGATGTCAGCCACAGGTCAATAACAGCAGGCCTCCTGGCTCCATAAAATCTATGCTGCTCCATTCGATAATGTGGAAGGAGGGAGAGAAGCACATAGCCTCCTCTCATCCCTCCATCTCTTTCTCCACCCACCCATCTCCAGGGTATTTGCTAGGGTGGCAGCTTTAATACATTTCCCCAGCAGAACAGTCATAACCCTGTGTCTGGAGCGTGGGCAGTATTGATATGGTTTCCCATAAAAAGCTGTGATCTGCCTCTCAGGGTTAGCCAGACTCATGACATCAGGGAAATTAGCCCTCAAACACTGACTGACGGACAGATTCAGGCCGGATTACAGGTCAGACAGGCTCCCATAGACAGATCACAGCCTCCCTCGTCTGACTATTTTGTTTCTCACCGCCTGTCTGTATACCAAATCTCTATTATGGGAAAAACATCATCTTTGTCAGGGACAATGATCAAAACATTGAAATTTAGAGAGATCAGAGCGGAGGCATATTGTGATTGACTGCTGCATCCTATGAGATATTCAGTGTGTTTCTGTTTGAACCACCACCACAGGCATGAAACATTATCTGGAACTCAATCAATATAGAACAGCCAATCAAAGTGCTTGAGGCATTATCCCTGAGGGGTTATGAGAGAGAGGGGGAGAGAGAGAGAGAGAGAGAGAGAGAGAGAGAGAGAGAGAGAGAGAGAGAGAGAGAAAGAGAGAGAGAGAGACAGAGAGGAGAGAGAGAGAGAGAGAGAGAGAGAGAGAGAGAGAGGGGGTTAGAGAGAGAGAGAGAGAGAGAGGGGTTAGAGAGAGAGAGAGAGAGAGAGGGGGGGGTTAGAGAGAGAGGAGAGAGAGAGGAGAGAGAGAGAGTTAGAGAGAGAGAGAGAGAGAGAGAGAGAGAGAGAGAGAAGAAAGAGAATAAGAGAGAATCTGCTGAACACAATTCGATGATAGGAAGAACACATTAACTCTGTTGTCTATTCTGAATTTAAATGAATGATTAAGGCCTTAGGACACAGAGGGAGGGTTGGTATAGTCTCTTCACACACAGCTTGAAGCACTCACTAGTAGACTTTCTCCACTGTTACCAGAACCATGCTACAGGGCTGAGGCGCCTTCAGTAATACTCTACACGTGGACTAGGGAAGAGGCACTGAGACCACACAGGCACACTAACACAACTGCTGATTCCACCAGGGGTCTTAGAAAGCATAGTAGACTATGGCAGGATGGATATATGAAAGATATATCCTGGTACATGAACTGTATACAAACTATTGTTCACAACCCCTACTAATATTCTTCAGACACACACAACAGATTGTCCTTTATCCCAGTCCACACTTCAAACCTCAAAACCTTTAAAAAAGTATATTTCCAGAGCTTTGTATGATAATTGGGAAACAAGTTGTTTTAAACAGAATTTTTTTAAAAGCAATGAAAGAGTTTATACAATTGAAAATGACTTCCCCTTAACCCTTCCCAATTATTTTGTTGTTTGACAGTCAAAGCATCGGCCTGTGTTAGCCTAGCGCTAACAATCTCTGGTATCCATTATAGCTGTCAAGGTTTATGATTGATAGCCTTTGTTTACAGTGTTTTAAAAGAGAGACAGTTTTCAAAGCGTCATTTTCCTGCTTACATAAATAAGTAGGCTTAAATTGAACCCTAATCCAGAGTAAAGCATTATGCAGTCGCCTCAAAAGGTTCAATAATCAAACAACAATAACAGTTTCCATCTTTACCATGAAATTATGTCCGTTTTAAATATCCACTCATACATCTTAACTTGACAGGTTCCAGCCAGCTGTGACGATTGCGGACGTAAATACTGTACTTATCCTAACTGTACGTACTCATCAAGGGAGGGGTTTGGATTGCCTCATAGGACATTGATTAAAATGGCACATCTTGAAAACAAAAAAGTATGCACTTTTAATTACTAAGCATTACTACATACATAAACTCAAGAAAACATTTTCACTTTAGATTGAAGTTTGATTTGAAATGGGGAAAATGGCATTTAGCATGAAAACGAAACATTACATGGGAATGTCTCTGGATTTTGATTATGATTGAAATACAAGCGTTCATGAGAAATTGTAACTTTGCGGTAACAGCATTTCTAAAAAATAAAACAAACTCAAATGACCAGGTTTTTAAAACACTTTTTATTTTCTAAGAACAAAGGCAGACATTTGGAAACTGTAGTCTGCCTCTCTGTCTGATCATTTTCAGACACGTCTAGCTAGCCTGTGACATGAGAGTCAATGAGAGTTGATTGAAGCTTGTATTCCACAGAGGAGGCATTAAGATGAGACTACATTCTATACTGTGAACGAGGAGTGTATCTTCTTGTCGTACCTCCTACCATAGATTTCTACAAAGGCTGCCACAGCAAACCTCTCTCATCCTCTCAAAGGGCTTCTTTGTTCTTTTGCTTATGACTCTGTCTGCCAAACACACCACTTATGGGACTTTACATTAATTATAGATGCATTTTCCTCCTTGTTCAACCGTCGTTTACTCAAAGAAGACAGGACAAGAAGAGAGAACGGTCCTTTCTCTGCATCTTTTTACAAATCCATACCCGATATCATTATTTAGGGTAACATGACATGTAGCTAATGCACACTGGACCCATCTGCTTTGATGAATGGCTATAATGAACTTGTCTTCTTCTCAGGGAAAAGAACAATGGCTATTTTCTGATCTGAGCAGCTTAGTATTGGCAACTTCAAAATCCACCCGGTGTGGATAAGACAGGGGATGTCTGACAGTGGTTACCACAATGATCACCTGTGTCCTGCTGAGGGTCTGATCTGTGGGTTAGCCAGCCCAGTACTACTGAGAAACGACATGCTCTCCCTGCCTCCCAAATCACTCTAAACCTCTCTCCTGTTTAACAAATTGCCTCTACTACAGATTCCTTGTCTGGGGAGGCTTGATCAGGCTTTGAAGTCTACAGGTCAGCACAGGGCTAGTTATTTGAAGTCACTGCTGACTGAGGTTCGACTGGGCATAGGCACAGGACTGGCACACCAAACAAGATGAGGCACACACATAGTCCATGATTAGCTTGTTATGTAGGTTCCTCAGATGTTCAAAAAGGTCCTCCTAACTTCAACTGAGAACGTATTTTAAAATTAGACAAAATTAAATATTTGGTAGATACAAGATCCACGTACTACATGTATGAATATCACATTACATAAAAATAAGCATTTGGATCAACTACACATGATAAGACTTTTGTTTTGTTTTGTCTCGAGAGCTCAGAGTAGCTTTTCATATCTTACAATGACACATCTGCTGTGGCCACCCATCTAGGCTAACTTCGCCCTGCGGGCTGGTTGGTTGCGTTGGCCACTTAACTTACTCTCTCCCCGGTTGCCGGGCAGGGCAAGGAAGGGAGCATTCAGTAGACCCTGGTGAATGATTGGCTCATGGCAGAATAGGTCATGCAGCAATGATTCTAGAGAGCTAAGGTCACAGTCAGATGATGAGGCTAATTAATCTTGGTTTGCACTCTTGTTCGTAAATGATCTCCTTCCATAATTATGCCACACCCAACCCTCTCTCAACCCCTCACCACCCCACCCTATCCCACTCTCGTCCCGTCACCCCCTCTACCCCTGCCGCAACACTCCCAAACCGCCATGCATGGCAGATAAACTTCATATTTGAGAAGAGCTGTTTGGAAACACCTCATTCTATCTGTCTCTGACAGCTGTTTATGACACAGTGAGATGGAGAGAAGACGGCAGACAGCTGCACCTTCCCTTCACACCAGCCTGACCCCCCCTCTCTCTCCTCTACAACCTGTTCATCCTCCTCACACCACATCCATTCCAGCTAGCAGGAAGTCAGAGAAAGTTGGAGGGAAGGAGGGAGGGAGGGAGAGAAGGATGGAAAAATAATAATTAAGGGACTCATTATTTCTACACAATCACTCTTTCTGACACACGTTTCTGACAGTTCCTCTGAGCTAAGCTCAACGCTGTTACCAAGCTGAGGCCAGAGAGAGCCTCAAAAGGGGGTGTATTACAACGGAGAAGAGACAGACAGAGGAACAGTGACGGAGACAGACCCAGAGACAGATTGTGAGCCTGAGAGAGTGAGACACCAACACAGCTAACATGTAACAACCTAAAATAGGGTGGTTAAATAGAAGAGACTGCAGAGACAGACAGACAGACAGACAGACAGACAGACAGACAGACAGACAGACAGACAGACAGACAGACAGACAGACAGACAGACAGACAGACAGACAGACAGACAGACAGACAGACAGACAGACAGACAGACAGACAGAGAGACAGAGAGACAGAGAGACAGAGAGACAGAGAGACAGAGAGACAGAGAGGCAGAGAGACAGACAGAAAGAGAGACAGTGAAAGTGACAGACAGACAGAGTGTGATCTGGGGCCTTGGAGACCTACTGTAGCATGTGAAAGCCTCATAGGGGGGTGCGTTACACTTGAGAAGATATTGCAGAGACAGAGGTGGAGAGGAGACAGAACGAGAGAGAGAGTGACAGAGACAGACAGAGGGGCTGTGAGAGGCCTCCTCGAGACCCCAGGGCGTTAACAACAGAGCTAGATTTACCCCCCATGCTCCCCACACTGTGCACTAGAGGAGCCAGAGCCATTGATCGTGGCTGCAGAGCTATGGAAGCCTCCATTAGGGCTGGGGCAATAGAACTGTACTGCTATTGATTCATGGGGCTGGCCCTGTTAATATTATTTATGGTGGAGGGCTACACAGCTCTCCGGCAGAGTAAGCCCCCCATAATAAGTGGTAATTGATGGCGGGGGAGGCATATCCCCCCCCCACTCTGACCCCGGCCCTGTGAAAGTCAGATGGATTGCCTCTAACACAGTTATGATTGATATGATCAGATTACATAACCTGCTACACAGGGCATGTGGGTCTCCTCAAGTGGGGCGCATTGATTTTTGATTAGGACGGCACTCAACACATCACAGAAAAGGCCAGGGAAAATACTTCCCGCAGGCCAGGCTCGCTCTTCATGGTTTCCAAGGGGATTTTTACTCTTATATTTTCTGCTGCTGCGGATTCTGTGATACAACAGTACTCCATAAAAGATAAACGGCAGGCTACACAGTTAATATCATTGGGTATCTTACATCACATGACAGCACAGAAGATCTTTTATCCATTTTGCATGGGCAGTATAAACCCCTAAATGTGTCTGTTAGCCAACACTCTAATCTTGATTCAAAATCACTCGAGCTGAGGTTGTTTGACCCCTGAAATGCAATGACATACAACGCCTAGTCTTGAGTTACCCCTTTATCAGTTGTCTTTCCTCCCCATCATCCCCCTCTTTCTCTGTCTGTTCCACCCCAGCGACCCCTCGTCCCCTGCATTGACCTGAGCAGAAGCAGCTGTAAGTTTGTGAACAGCAGACCACCATGACAACGGCCATTACTGTGTCATTTCCTCTTTTTATCTCAGGGAAAAGTGACCCTGGATTTGACCTTCCAATCAAAACATCCTTTGTTTGAGCAAAGAAATTAATTCAGCACTGAATAACAGTTATCAAACCAAACACCCAAGGCCCTACTCATCAAATCTGATTATGAAGAATTATGATCCCATCACAATTTTTATTTGATTTTATCTTCCTAGTCAATCTATACAAACACAAAACAATGGTCTACATGAATCAAAAATAAGGGAGGATGTCCTCATCTAGTCACAATGGACAGCCCATGAAGTGGAGCAGCATATTGGAGGACTCCAACTTAACAATATAGGCCCTTAGCCACATGACAGGAAGACTCTCCTGGAGTACCTGTGCAGTAAATGGGGATCCACAATGGCTCAACTGTTGCATGAATAACTTTTCAGCCCCCCTCCTGAAGATCTGCTCAATTACTCTAGACAGATGGGCAACGTCCAGCAGAACTCAATGGTTTTCTGTGAGTCAGATGTCGTTTTCATTCAGGCTGCGCACTGGGATGAAATCAAAATGTGTATGAAAAACATATTAGAGTTTCCCTAGAGGTCTGCCATGGTTCTGTCCCTGGTGCAAGGTGTTAAAGAGAGGATCTGTGGGTGGAGGTGTGTGTGTGTGTGTGTGTGTGTGTGTGTGTGTGTGTGTGTGTGTGTGTGTGTGTGTGTGTGTGTGTGTGTGTGTGTGTGTGTGTGTGTGTGTGTGTGTGTGTGTGTGTGTGCGCTGCAGGACTAGCTGTGATTAATGCCTCTTCATGACTTTTCTGACACCTCCGGCTGTAATGGCTCCCTATTTTAGAACACGGCTAATTATCATTTAATTTCATTTAAGAATTCTGCCAATGTGGTGATACAACTTTTTTTTGGTGGAGTAATATTTAGTCTGCACACCACGGCAACTGCCTGCCTCGCAGGTCGGATGGAAAAATGTCAGGGATGCAGGGAGAACTAACAAGGTAGTTATACGCCTTAAGAGATTTTTAATTTAGCTGGTTCATGATGGTAATTGAATGCAAACAGCAGGAAGGTATCAGTACTGCTGCTGTGTTGCTGTGTGAAGTGACCCTTGGCTGACCAATTGGAGAGGAACAAGGCAGGAGTTATGTGGCCTGAGCCAGGGCACTATACACCTGAACCAAAGAGACCACTTATTCATAATCATAATATTTTTACATTCCACTGAGGCAACGTCAACTCAAAACCAAATAAAGCCAAAGAAAATGGAGCCGTTGAGGGAAATTGGGTGACTTTTTGAAAATGAGTTTAAACTGAGAGGTTATAACAAGCTATACAGGGGTGGAAAACAACGCTAACATAATGCACATCATATAGTGGAAGAATACAAAATTAAAGGATAGGATATATAGTGCAATATAGTATATAATAATAAAATATGTATATATATACAGTGCATTCGGAAAGTATTCTGACCCATTGACTTTTTCCACATTTTTCTATGTTACAACCTTATTCTAAAATTAATACATTGATTTTATTCTTCATCAATCTACACACAATATCCCATAATAACAAAACAAAAACAGTTTTTTAGACATTTTGGCAATTATTTTAAATAAATAAAAAACTGAACTTATCACATTTACAAAAGTATTCAGACCCTCTACTCAGTACTTTGTTGAAGCACCTTTGGCAGCGATTACAGCCTCAAGTCTTTTTAGCTATGACTCGACAATCTTGGCACACCTGTACTTGAGGAATTTCTCCCCATTCTTTTCTGCAGATCCTCTCAAGCACTGTCAGGTTGGATGGGGAGTGTCACTGCACAGTTATTTTCAAGTCTCTCCAGAGATGTTTGATCGGGTTTAAGTCCGGGCTCTGGCTGGGCCACTCAAGGACATTCAGATACTTGGTTTAGATTTAGGTTAAAGAAAGTGTGCTTTATCAATTTACCTGATTTTGCTAACCATTCATTTGGACAAAATCAAGACACCAATGTTCCTGTAATGCTTTTTGTATAAAAAAATATTAAATTACAGCTCAAGATGTGCAAATTCTGAATTTGCAATTCATAGAGATTAATCATAGGAAATCATACAATAAACTCAATGGAAAACATATCGTTTGACAGCTCTAATATAATAAAATATGGTGTAGTTAGGAGTTCTTAAGTTACATAAACAATTGCTTAATTCCTATTGCCATTTATGGCTTTATTGCATGTGTGGGCAACCTTCCAGATACAGTAGGATTGATTACTCTAATGGTTTTCAACCCACCCATCCCTGTTCTCGCGCTCTTCCTCTCTCTCTACCTTTGACCCCACAGCCATGCTCTTTATCCCATCCTCTCCCTCATCAGCACAGGGTTGTACAGAATATGAACATTATGAGGTTTGGGTTCAGATCATAAAGGTTCAACAAATCAACCACTATGGATTTTGTGTTAGTGGAATCCATAGCTGTTGGACAAGGGTCACGATTTCAGACTTTCAAATACACTCCTGCCTCTAATTCATAGTACCAAGTTAAACCTCAGACTGTCTGTACTACGGATATTACAGTGATGAGGGAATGAGACAAAGTATGAAGGAAGGAAGAACACACAGCACTTAACAGTATACGTTCTAGAAACATTTATCTCACTGTAATCAAACTTTTATAATACAACATGATTTTACAGAAAGAAAAGGAATGAGATAAAGTCATGTTGATTTGATTAAAGAGTCATAATTAGAGCTAATTGATCATTAAACTAACTCTGAATGTGTGAGCAGCACCGGGCTATGCCCAGCAGGCCTAAGAGGCTTCACTCACACAGACAGATGCACACACGCATACACATCCACAGTCCACACACACCTCCACAGTCCACACACACCTCCACAGCAGCCAAGCGGGCCTGCAGAGGTAAAACACATGTCTGTTCAGTGCAGGACAGCCTGGCATGATTAATGATCTCCAATTAAGGCCTGGATGGCAGGTTTCATGGATTCATACAACCGGCCGGTCAGTCCGTCCACCCCCCAAAGATAATCTGTCTCAGGCATGCCTGGACAGCCCTATACTACATCTACATCAACAACAACACAAACATACTCAGCTTTCCTCCTACCACTCCCTCTGCAGGGACAAGACTCTATGCTGTCCAGACTTTTTTATTTCATTTTATTTCACCTTTATTTAACCAGGTAGGCCTGTTGAGAACAAGTTCTCATTTACAACTGCGACCTGGCCAAGATAAAGCAAAGCAGTGTGACAAAAACAACAACACAGAGTTACACATAAACAAACGTACTGTCAATAACACAAAAGAAAAGAAAAATTGAAAAATCTATGTACAGTCTGTGCAAATGTAGAAGAGTAGGGAGGTAGACAATAAATAGGCCATAGAGGCAAAATAATTACAATTTGGCGCGGACTGGAGAGGACTGCGGCTTTCAGTGTCCAGAACCACGACTCACTCTCAACACCCTGAAAGAGAGAGAGAGAGGTAAAAAATGTTCACAGGTAATGAGACTTAATAGTCTTTGTGTATGTGACCCCTGTTAGCCTAATCTTCTGAGCCACCCTGCTGCTATGCAATGGAGGAACTGAACAATAAAGGTTAAATTAAAATTAAATTAAAATAAAACAACAGTGCCTCATCTACAACTACCTACTGTACCAACATATCAGGACACAGGCTTTCAGCTACTGTATTTGTTAAAGGGATACTTTTTGCTATGAAGCCCTTTATCTACTTCCCAATCAGAAGAACTCATAGATCTCATTTTTATGTCTCGCTGTACAGTATGAAGGAACTTAGAGGTAGTTTTGCGAGCCAATGCTGACTAGCATTAATGCAATGACTGGAAGTCTATGGTAACTGCTAGTATGCTAGCTGAGGTAACTACTAGCATGCTAGCTGTTACCATACACTTCCAGTGATTGCTGGAAACTGCTAGCATCTTAGCTGTGTTAACTGCTCATTGTGCTAAAGCTAGTTAGCAATTGCACTAACGTTAGTTAGCAACTTCCTTCAAACTAGACGTAGAAACATACAAATGGTATCCATGAGTTCATCTGACCCTGGGGAAGTAAATAAAGGGCTTCATTGCCAAAACTCTGAAGTGTCCCTTTAATGAATTTAATATGCCATACCGTACTATACAGTAATAAGTACGGTATCTGTAGCAACTCCAATGGCACACATTTCCACATTCTTTCCTTAATTTAATTTAGAACAGGGATGGGCAACTGGCAGGCCGCGACCCCTCTTTTGAAGGCCCGCGGGGGAAACTGTTCTCGAATTACTGTTCAGAGTTAGAATAGTAGAAGGTGCGATTTAAAAATAGTAGAAGGTGCAATTTAGAAATGTGGTTGTGCGTCATCAGTTTTTCTCTTGTTATGTCAGTAACTGACAGTCCCTGAATTAGCCCATGTCAGCTAACATATTTTTAAATTGGTAAATGAGTCCAGTGGCCAGCTATCTAAACGTGTAGTAATCATGGTCGAATCACCGACCGGAGGCCTCCATTGATTTTGTTAGTCACTCTCACTCAGATATCATATTAAAAACTGCAAACATTTCTCTCCACCCTATGGCAAAATGTGTAGAATTGCAGGAAATATGCTGTAAGTGCAACTTTTTCTCTCTGCCTAGTGACAAAATTAGCAAAATTGCATGCAATGGATTATAAAATGGCAAAATCTACTATCTGCCCCATAGAGTTAGTTTTGCTTTAAAATCGCAACATGTTCTTTATGCCCAATGCGAAAATGTGTGGATTTGCAGGAAATGTACTCTAAAAACGTTTCTCTCCCCTGTCAAGAGGAGGGCTGCTAAAATGATTTGCTTGCAAGGTTGGGGTATGAATGTGTGTACGCAGGCCCGCAAGTTCAGATTTTTTTGTGGCCCCCACCCCCATCAAAGTTGCCCATCCCTGATTTAGAACAATTAGGCCAAAGGCACACATCTGTAAAGGAAAAGTAGATATTCCAACCAACCATATATCCTTGTTTATTAACCAGTTATTTCCCTTATGATTTATTCACATTTTCTTCCCCTAGGCCTAGGCATTTGGGCAATATGCAGATCATTGGAATCGGCGTTGGTTTGAGGAATCCAAGTGTGTTCATGGAGTTCTGCCTCTGCTCTCCAAACTGTTCCGTTATTAGGGCTTGGAAAGCTTTCAATGGGAGGGGGAAGGGAAAAATCTGACAACAATTAAACACAAACTGCGTTTGTACTTGGTAAGGAGTAGCTGTTGTATTCCAAACCCAGACAGCCTATGGGATGCAGCGGAAGTGCCATTAAAAGGAGAAAGGATGCGTGAACAGCTGTTTTCAGTGACGGCTTACACTGCATGCCATGCTTCCCTTCTGTAGTCGTGGGTCAGAGTTACCACATGCCCCCGGCAAGCCTTCTAAACTCCCTTCACATGGCACACACATGACAGTGTGATTGCATCGTGTGTGTGTGTGTGCACATTAGTGTGTTTCTGTGCGCATGTCAGTGTGTGTGTGTGTGTGTGTGTGTGTGTGTGTCTACGTGTGTCTACGTGTGTGTGGATGTGTTTGTGTGTACATGTGTGTGTTTGTGGATGGGAAGGCGCCTCCCAATCAAGTCTGGTAGCCCTTCAGGGTCAAGCGCCTCTGGACAAGGGGAGGCCGGTTCCAAGCGCTGGGAAACACACTGTTTGTTTTATCATGTGCTTTGCCTTAATGAAACACATTCTACAGTACACATTTACAGTGATGTAACATGGCCCTCACAGACATTTACAGTGACGTAACATGGCCCTCACAGACCTTTACAGAAACATAGCATGGCCCTCACAGACCATTACAGTGACGTAACATGGCCCTCACAGACCTAAAGTGACGTGATGTAACATGGCCCTCACAGACCATTACAGTGACAGTGAACATGGCCCTCACAGACCTTTACAGTGATGTAACATGGCCCTCACAGTGATGTAACACCCCTTTTACAGTGATGTAACATGGCCCTCACAGACCTTAACAGTGATGTAACATGGCCCTCACAGACCTTTACAGTGATGTAACATGGCCCTCACAGACCTTTACAGTGATGTAACATGGCCCTCACAGACCTTTACAGTGATGTAACATGGCCCTCACAGACCTTTACAGTGATGTAACATGGCCCTAACATGATGCCCTCACAGACCTTTACAGTGAAGTAACATGGCCCTCACAGACCTTTACAGTGATGTAACATGGCCCTCACAGACCTTTACAGTGATGTAACATGGCCCTCACAGACCTTTACAGTGATGTAACATGGCCCTACAGACCTTTGCAGTGACCTTTACAGTGATGTAACATGGCCCTCACAGACCTTTACAGTGATGTAACATGGCCCTCACAGACCTTTACAGTGATGTAACATGGCCCTCACAGACCTTTACAGTGATGTAACATGGCCCTCACAGACCTTTTTACAGTGATGTAACATGGCCCTCACAGACCTTTACAGTGATGTAACATGGCCCTCACAGACCTTTACAGTGACGTAACATGGCCCTCACAGACCTTTACAGTGATGTAACATGGCCCTCACAGACCTTTACAGTGATGTAACATGGCCCTCACAGACCTTTACAGTGATGTAACATGGCCCTCACAGACCTTTACAGTGATGTAACATGGCCCTCACAGACCTTTACAGTGATGTAACATGGCCCTCACAGACCTTTACAGTGATGTAACATGGCCCTAACATTTACAGTGAAGTAACCCCTCACAGACCTTTACAGTGATGTAACATGGCCCTCACAGACCTTTACAGTGATGTAACATGGCCCTCACAGACCTGATGTTGGCCCTCTTTACAGTGAAGTAAAACAGACCTTTACAGTGAAGACACTCACACACACAGTGAGTTCTTTCATTAAGAGTCAGTTCAGAGTCAGTCAGAGCGGAGGTCATTTGCATAATGTGTGTGTGTAGTCAGTCAGTGTTGTAGGCAGATGGTCCCTGTCTGAGAGGAGGGTTATGGTTTGGGGCGAGACTGCATGGAAGAATGTGATTAAATCTGTTTATGGGCCCCATCACTGCCACACGAGAGTCGGACCACCTGCAGCCTGGAGATCATTACGCCAGGGTCACGGGATATCCTACATGTAAACCCTGAGTCACTTCACCTCAAATTGGGTGTAAAGATCCCATTTCCTCTGGCCATGGACAAACTGAACCACCTGCAGTGAGCCAGGGCCATTGGATATGATGTCGTCAGGGGCTACGGAACCCATTACATTTCCATTATAAGACTATGATAGGGAGAGAGCAGGGATGGCAGGTCTCAGGGAAGACAACGGAGGATAGCAGTGGATGATGGCAGACTAGTTTGATCGTCCTGTATTTCTTTCCACAATATAATACATTCTAGGAATGGGTTATATGAGTGACTTGAGAAATGTGTGTTTATAAAGTGTTTATAAAACTGGGCTATATAGTTTACCTTTCTAATGGTGGACTACTATTATCCAAGCAACATGTGTAATGGTAAAACGCCCAAATCAACAGTGTTTAGGACAGGATATTTTGAAATGGGAAAAAGAGTAAACAAATCTGCAACCCACAAGCAATGTCCAATGTTACCATATGTCTATCTCTTCATCTCCCCTGCTGCCCTCTAGGTTGGTGGTCTGGTCTGTGTTCAGGAAACATGCTCCTCCCACAGCCAGTCAGATCATGGTGCAGCACCTGCTCTACTCTGCTGGTGGCTTGTTGTTGGAGAGATGTCCCCACATCCACTCTAGATAATACAGTAGTGTCCTCCTCTTATTACTGGAACGCTGCTGTCTCCACAAACACACCGAACAGACAAGACAAATCTGGACCTGCATGGAGACTGGGAAGGGTAGTGTAGTAGTGTCTCTGTGGTGAGATGTGTATACTGTATTCTGCCATATTCTTAAAATGTAACATTGTTTTTCACAAAATGTTGGTAAGAATCTATATCAATTCAACATGAGAGCACCACCAACAAGGCCACATTTAACATCTGATATTGGGAATGCTATTTATAGTTAAATATTTCACAAAAGCTTTTAGACATATTTTTCATAATAATGTGTTTGGAATTGGGCAAAATTACAACTCATTACCATGAGGCACCTAATAGCTGGAGAGTCAGAGGGTTAGAGGCTAAGACAGCCTGGCAAATTACTTTCTATATTAGTATGGCAGAATACCATTTCAAAAACTTCCAATTGCCAGGGCTCAATTATCCTAAGTGGTAGGCAGGTGAAATAGCAGACAGGTGAATTAGGCCCTAATTTACCCCTCATCGCACTGTGCCATAACGGTATGTTACAGGGGATCCAGCCAAGGCACTGAAACACCAGTCAACTCTACTCTAGGAGAGGAGACACAAAATAACGTAGGTGTCATAATAATACACAATAGAGCTCAAAAAAACACACGTGCAAATACTCACATACACACCTGCACACACGCACACACTTTCCCCTGACTGGGAGGCAGATCAGTGAGCTCAGGCTGTGTCTTATATTAGATTGATGCGTCCCATCTTCCAGACAGGTCTGAATCATGGGTCCAGCCACACACACAACCAGCAGCTCTGGAATGTCTGATAAAATGATATTAATTCCACACATTAATGAGATTAATGAATTTGCGGCGCTCAAAGCAAGAGGAACCAGGTTCTCTTTTTGTCTGGCCCTGAAATAATAACACCAAGGTAATTATAGAGCATCCATCAATCTAGCATACGCAACACCGCCACCGGACAGTCTAATTATCTCTCAGCATTTCTGAACTCCTCTCACTTTTCTCTCACCACTCATTTGTATTGTGTGATATGTTATTTTTTCATTAATGGAGGAAGTCCATTATGGCTCTGCGGCGTGTTACAGTGGCTGTCTGACAGAGCTAGGGGAAGTATGATGGAGAGCTGAGGAGCTGCAGATTGAGAGATCCAAAATTCACATGATTGATCGTGATGTCACCCAGTAAGAGGTGTGCATCACCCAGTTTGACAAAGTGCTCTTAGCTATCCTCTCTAAGGAAATAATGAAGACGTCTACAGCCAATATAGTCACCCAATATAATCACGATATTCAAGTAGGTAATTAACATTTCCCTCTCAATTATTTAATGTTGTTGACTTTGATTTACGGCAAATACAAATCAAAACATTTGACTTAAGTTCATTGTGCTTCACTGCAAAACTAAGTAAGGCTTTAGTGTCATATTACTATGTTGTTTGTTTGCTGTCTGACTTGTTAAGCTGCCAAATATATTCGTTATGGTGTACAGTATTCAAATAAACTTTTACAACCCCTTTTTTTCACAGTAAGCTGCAGATTTGACATTCTGGTGCAAACTTCTGGATGTCTTTGGGTGTGGCCGCCAGTCGGCACAGGAACGTTTGCCACTTCCTGCTACCCCCTCACTTGCCTCTGCCTACTCCCACCCTCATCCGCCTCCATGCCAATCAGCCAAAGCAGCTGTACAAACACCCACAACAACACTGCTACTTCCCTCAAACAAACTCTTCTGCCATGACATCCGTACTGGAGTGGATTTCCAAAACAATAATAATTAACCAAGCTAAGCTGAGCTGTGCTGACTGAGGGGGGAACAGAACAACGAGAATGTTTTTCATTGGCTCTGACTGACTTCCATCCAATTCAGGCTAATTGTGAAGTGTACATACAGGCTGAGGCCAGGGAGGTGCTTCCTGGAGCGTCCCTCACTAATGGCTGAAGAGGATGGTCATTTCAGCGTAAAATGTAATGTCCCCCAGCTGTCCAAGCAACAGGGATCAAATCCCTCCTCCTCCTCCCTCCATTCCTCATCCCTCCATCTCTCATCCATCCATCCCTCATTCTTTAATGACCACACTGCAGCCAGCAGCCAGCAGAGATGTCAGCCCAACGGCCACTCCTCAGGACTGGAAGCTATGATTGTACCATCTGCTTTATCCCTGCTCTCCAGTTAATACAGTATTCCAGGTACTGACTGACACAATGCACTACTACACATGTACAAATCATATTGCATACTGTACAGTCAATAATAAACTTTCTCCAAATACTGAGAGAAAGGTTGATGATATGCACCCATCCAAATGTCCCTTAACAACCCCTGAAAATCTATAGAAAAATGAGTGAGTATCCATTAACCGCTGACCTTGCAACAAATCATGTGCTAGACAGACAGTGTTATGATGTGTATAGTGTTTCAGCAAAGGGTTGTCTTGGGGGCACAGCCATCCAGTCTGATAAACACTCTTTAGCCCTCCGTCACAGGCTATGGAAGCTGACAAGCTAACTTACAATGTGGATGCATCCCAAATGGCACCCCTTTCCCTATTCAGTGCATTACTTGTGACCAGGGCCCATAGTAAGGTCACTAGGTGTGCACTGTGTAGTAGACAGGGTGCCATTTGGGATGTAGACTGTGTGCTTGGGTTACAGCTGTGGAGCCAACCATCAGACAGGTTAACAGTAATATCTCCAAGTGGTTTAAACTTTAATTTCAATAAACTCATTAACATTTTAGACTAGTCATTCTCCGAGCTCGTTTCAAGTACCTCACGAATGGCTCATAAAAGCCTGTTTCTTTTCATAAACACTGTAGAAGTTATTTATCGAGCCTGGCATTGGGACACTTATTCAGAAGTGTGTTCCCCTCCTTTGTTTTTTGCGTAGGAGCCATATAGCTGTACTTCGTTGACAGTCAACTAAACAACTGGTTAAGGACATAAAATGAGAATTGTGGGATGATTATAGCAGTAGGACCTGAGAGAAGACATCCATATCTGTAGAATTAAGGAAATACAACAAGTTTGATGAAGTATTTATATCAACGTACCAATGAGTATGAATGGACCAATGCGTAGATTATAATGTATTTGAATGCTATATAGAGAGCAATTACAAGACCAAATCACCAAACACTCAACAACAGCCATAAACCAACTAGGACCATCATCAACTACAGTTTTTGCCTATATTTCAGACGCACAAGACACATCTCTCCATTCAATTTGTCATATTGTCTCTGATCCTGGCCTATATTTCACCACATCATTATGTTGTCCCCAGAGGCAGAGGGCTGGGTTGCCCTGAGGGCGAGAGAAAGCTCCCCTCACAGACAGACAGCTGTGGCAGACGGCACCATGACACTGGGAGTGGGATGAAGCTGTACACAATGACATGCAGAAGCACATCTTCTCTGCAAAACAAATTACTACATGTCACCATAATGTAGGACCTCTCAATATAAGGCTCTGGTGTTCATTACTATGATGTCACCACCATGATCACTGGATGGGGGCAGGGTTGATTACAAAGTAAATATGGATTTCTAACTTATAAGAGAAAGTTGATACCATGTTGCACAATAAAGACAACACACAACATTAAAAACAATGACAACTAATGTAGCAAAATATGATGTTAAGCTTGGGTAAACAATTAAGTCATTCTAAAAGATGGGTTTTTGCAGCAATTGTCAGCACCAGGCCTAAAGAGCCTGGCCTCTCATTACTCACTGAAGACATAGGCCTTGACCTATCTGCACAGTAAGGAGAGGCTTGCTCCCTTGGCTTCAATACTGCAATCCAGTCTATGTGGCGTTCCATGTAGCATCTTTAAACTGAGTTATTCTCCCAGGTCTCAGATGTATCACCTTGCCAGATCAACTTGTCTGGTTTGGGGCGATTCATTTTCCGACCCCTCTCCCAAGTTATCTAAATGGATTGTAGAATAATCTGCCGTGCCCTGCAACCATACCACCGAATAATTATTCTGTGTTCAAACAGCTTTGACAGGAAAAATGAGTAACAATCACCCAGAGAGCAGGTGTGTTTTGCAGTGCCTGCAGCAGAAATGGTTGTGTACAAGGCTGGTATTGATTTTGAAACCATTTGACAAAGGATAAATAAGATGGGAGAGAAGGGAGGCCTTAGCCATGAGGTTTTTGATCAATCAACATGTCACAGCTGGAACAAAATTCAATTGTTATTTATCAAAATCCCCTGCTTGGTTAGGATACCATGCAGTGCTGCTTTGCAGAGCTCTTAAGAACCCATGAAGCTAGCCACATACTGTACACACATCATTGCTTTTCAAATGGATTACATGACTGAAATATTTACTTGTGAAAACAATACTTCTAATGTAATGAGGATTGTAAAGATGATACAGGACTAATCACAGTTGAAAGGTATAAGGATACTAGGTTACATAAACATACAGTATGTCTATAACATGGAGAGGCCGAAGCAGAGACGGTAGGAAGAGTATAATACATGTTCGAACTGAATCAAATTACTGATTTTATCCTTGAGGATCTGCCCGGACCATATGGCATTTTACATATAATACACTCCATTGAACTTACTTATATGGCCTCAATAGACTCCATTTCTAACGACCATGATTTCTACACGTAAAATTATGGGCCAAAGGTCAGGACAGACCAGTCATTTCACAACCATACAGACTGATGAGGAGAACATACAGGCAACTGACAAAAATAAACGCTTAAGTAAATGAGGGATACAAAATATATTAAAAGCAGGTGCTTCCACACAGGTGTGGTTCCTGAGATAATTTAAAAATGTACATCCCAAAATGCCCAGGTGCTCATTGTTTTGGCTACAATGACTATAAGAAGAGATCTTAGTGACTTTGAAAGAGGGGTCTCAAAGGAGCATGGGGGTTTAAAGGGTGTGTGTGTGTGTGTGTGTGTGTGTGTGTGTGTGTGTGTGTGTGTGTGTGTGTGTGTGTGTGTGTGTGTGTGTGTGTGTGTGTGTGTCAGTCACCAGATCTCAACCCAATTTAACATTTATGGAAGATTCTGGAGCGGCACCTGAGACAGCGTCTTCGACCCCAATCAACAAAACACCAAATTATGGAATTTCTCGTGGAAGAATGGTGTCTCATCCCTCCAATAGAACTCCACACACTAAGTGGAATCTATGCCAATGCACATTAAAGCCGTTCTGGCTTGTGGTGGCCCATCGCCCTATTGAAAACTTTATGTTGGTGTTTCCTTTATTTTGTCAGTTACCTGTATAACGCTTTACTCAACATTTGTGATGTGTGTTTTTACGTCAACACTTCTGATTACTGAGGATGACATAGATTTTAGTTATCTAGAAAAGTCATAAAAAATGGATGAACATACAGTGGGGCAAAAAAATATTTAGTCAGCCACCAATTGTGCCAAAAGTTCTCCCACTTAAAAAGATGAGAGGCCTGTAATTTGAGGCCTGTAATTTTCATCATAGGTACACTTCAACTATGACAGACAAAATGAGAAGAAAAAAATCCAGAAAATCACATTGTAGGATTTTTAATGAATTTATGTGAATATTATGGTGGAAAATAAGTATTTGGTCACCTACAAACAAGCAAGATTTCTGGCTCTCACAGACCTGTAACTTCTTCTTTAAGAGGCTCCTCTGTCCTCCACTCGTTACCTGTATTAATGGCACCTGTTTGAACTTGTTATCAGTATAAAAGACACCTGTCCACAACCTCAAACAGTCACACTCCAAACTCCACTATGGCCAAGACCAAAGTGCTGTCAAAGGACACCAGAAACAAAATTGTAGACCTGCACCAGGTTGGGAAGACTGAATCTGCAATAGGTAAGCAGCTTGGTTTGAATAAATCAACTGTGGGAGCAATTATTAGGAAATGGAAGACATACAAGACCACTGATCTCTCGATCTGGGGCTCCACGCAAGATCTCACCCCGTGGGGTCAAAATGATCACAAGTGAGCAAAAATCCCAGAACCACACGGGGGGACCTAGTGAATGACCTGCAGAGAGCTGGGACCAAAGTAACAAAGCCTACCATCAGGAACACACTAGGCCGCCAGGGACTCAAATCCTGCAGTGCCAGATGTGCCCCCCTGCTTAAGCCAGTACATGTCCAGGCCCGTCTGAAGTTTGCTAGAGAGCATTTGGATGATCCAGAAGAAGATTGGGAGAATGTCATATTGTCAGATGAAACCAAAATATAACTATTTGGTAAAAACTCAACTCGTCGTGTTTGGAGGACAACGAATGCTGAGTTGCATCCAAAGAAAACCATACCTACTGTGAAGCATGGGGGTGTAAACATCATGCTTTGGGGCTGTTTTTCTGCAAAGGGACCAGGACGACTGATCCGTGTAAAGGAAAGAATGAATGGGGCCATGTATTGTGAGATTTTGAGTGAAAACCTCCTTCCATCAGCAAGGGCATTGAAGAAGATACGTGGCTGGGTCTTTCAGCATGACAATGATCCCAAACACACCACCCGGGCAACGAAGGAGTGGCTTCGTAAGAAACATTTCAAGGTCCTGGAGTGGCCTAGCCAGTCTCCAGATCTCAACCCCATAGAACATCTTTGGAGGGAGTTGAAAGTCCGTGTTGCCCAGCAACAGCCCCAAAACATCACTGCTCTAGAGGGTATCTGCATGGAGGAATGGGCCAAAATACCAGCAACAGTGTGTGAAAGCCTTGTGAAGACTTACAGAAAACATTTGACCTCTGTCATTGCCAACATAGGGTATATAACAAAGTATTGAGATAAACTTTTGTTATTGACCAAATACTTATTTTCCACCATAATTTGCAAATAAATTCATAAAAAATCTTACAATGTGATTTTTCTGGATTTTTTCTTCTCATTTTGTCTGTAATAGTTGAAGTGTACCTGTGATGAAAATTACAGGCCTCTCTCATTTTTTTGTGGGAGTGGGAGAACTTGCACAATTGGTGGCTGACTAAATACTTTTTTGCCCCACTGTAAGTAAAGCTGATTTCCACAGCACATTAGTTACTATGTTGTTACACAACAGTCATATCCTTCCATATGTCCCCAATATGTAAAATAAATAAATATATATATATATATACAAATCTGGGTTTATTCAAAATTACTAACTCTGGAAATATTGATCTTGAAAATGTATCATGTTTAAAATCCCCCCTCAGCTATGTGGCATATAAAAAGGTATTTCAAGGGAAGGTATTCCAATTCTGCTGCCTTGGAAAAATCCTCTCTGTGACATGTCTACTTAAGACAAGGGAAATTATGAACGAAAGCTCACTTCCAAATGTAAGACTAATCAATCTAAAATGCTTATGACAATTAACATAGTGGGGATGGAGTCAGAGCTGGGTGTTTTGACAGCTTAGATTTGTATTAAACCTGTACTAATGGGATCATTTTTCTCCTGAAAAAGGTACTCCTTTAAAGCAGCAGCAATCAATTATTATGAATTATGCAGACATTGAATTAAGGTCTAATGTCATTAATATGTCTCATTAGTTTGCATTGACTGAAGGAGACTTCCACCCCTCCTCCTTCCCCTCCCTGCTATTCCATCAAAGAACGAATAGGAAAAAAAGATTGAAAATAGCATTATTTGCATTCAGCAGAGACTAGAGAATAGAAACGCGTTTGCCTTTATGTCAATGTCAAATGGAATGTTTGTCATGCCTCTCTGTTGCAGCCAGGACAGGAGAGGAAGGGAATAGCATGCCAGGACTTCTTTATTCATCTCAAATATTTCTAGTGATGCATTAGTGTCAGGATGCGCCATTTTCATTTCTCAGCAGAGAGACGACCAGGCAGCGGTCTGACAGCCCAGGCGGATGTGTAAATACAAAGGAAAACACTTAACTATGACATCATTTGCGGTGGGTTATTAATCTTGCTTTTTAAGGGCCTGTGTGTCCTGCCTGGCTCCTCCTGCTATATCCACACGAGTATACACACATTCGCACAGATACTAGCACACACACACACACACACGCATGCACGCACGCACACACACACACACACACACCATTGCCAGTGTTGGTTCCGAACTAAGTTATCCAAAAAATATCCATTAAGGAGATAGATGGATGTAACTGGGTGACGGTTGGCTGCTTTGAAAACAAAAGGAGCTCACAGAGAGGGTGGGTTACGGGTTAGGGCTACAGTACATGTACAATGGGAGCCATTGTTTGAGTAGTGCTGTTTAAAATATACCACACAGGACATAATAGCTGCCTACTAGTAAAACCACTACGTCTCACGGCCTGGCTGATGACTGAGTCATCTGCCCAGCGGAACACAACAGAACAGCTAGCAGGCCAGGGAGGCAGCCACAGGGCTATTACCCAAGTGGCACCCTATCCTTAGATATAGTGAACTACTTTTGACGAGAGGACTATGGGTCAAAAGAAGTGCACTACACAGGGAATAGAGTACATTTCAGATGCACCAGGGTTTTAGATGAATGTACAGAGCATTGGGAAAGTATTCACACCCTTTACTTTGTTGAAGCACCTTTGGCAGCGATTACAGTCTTGAGTCTTCTTGGGTATGACGCTACAAGCTTGGCACACCTGTATTTGGGGAGTTTCTCCCATTCTGATCTGCAGATCCTCTCAAGCTCTATCAGGTTGGATGGGGAGCGTCGCTGCACAGCTATTTTCAGGTCTCTCCAGAGATGTTCGACCAGGTTCAATTCCGGGCTCTGGCTGGACCACTCAAGAACATTCAAAGACTTGTTCCGAAGCCACTCCTGCGTTGTCTTGGCTGTGTGCTCAGACTGGAACGGAGTGCTCTGGAGCAGGTTTTTATCAAGGGTCTCTCTGTACTTTGCTCTGTTCATCTTTCCCTTGATGCTGACTCCGATCATCTTTAATCTCATCTCTAATCTCCCAGTCCCTGCCGCTGAAAAACACCACCACAGCATGATACTGCCACCACCATGGTTCACCGTAGGGATAGTGCCAGATTTCCTCCAGATGTGACGCTTGGCAATCAGGCCAAAGATTTCAATCTGGGTTTCATCAGACCAAAGAATCTTGTTTCTCATGGTCTGAGAATCTATAGGTGCCTTTTGGCAAACTCCAAGCGGGCTGTCATGTGCCTTTTACTGGGGAGTGGCTTCTGTCTGGCCACTCTACCATAGAGCCTGGATTGGTGGAGTGCTGTAGAGATGGTTGTCTTTCTGGAAGGTTCTCCCATCTCCACAGAGGTACTGTGGAGCTCTGTCAGAGGGACCATTGGATTCTTGGTCACCTCCCTGAACAAGGCCCTTCTCCCTCGATTTGGCCGGGCGCCCAGCTCTAGGAAGAGTCTTCGTGGTTCCAAACTTCTTCCATTTAAGAATGATGGAGGCCACTGTGTTCTTGGGGACCTTCAATGCTGCAGACATTTTTTCATACCCTTCCCCAGATCTGTGCCTTGACACAATCCTTTCTCGGAGCTCTACGGACAATTCCTTCGACCTCATGGCTTGGTTTTTGTTTTGACATGCTCTGTCATCTGTGGGACCTTACATAGACAGGTGTGTACCTTTCTAAATCATATCCAATCAATTGAATGTAGCACAAGTGGCCTCCAATCAAGTTGTAGAAACATTTCAAGGATTATCAATGGAAACAGGATGCACCTGAGCTCAATTACGAGTCTCATAGCAAAAGGTCTTAATGCTTATGTAAATAAGGTTCTATATTTTATTTTTTATACATTTGCAAAAATGTATAAAAACCTGTTTTCACTTTGTCATTATTGGGTATTGTGTGTAGATTGATGAGGAATCACATTTATTTTATACATTTTTGAATAAGGCGGTAATGTAACAAAATGTGAAAAAAGTCAAGAGGCCTGAATACTTTCCTAATGAACTGTATACTGTACCTACAGCTGACCTATTTCAAATCAAATTCATCTTTATTTGCCACATGCGCTGAATACAACAAGTGTAGACTACCGTGAAATGAAGTTCAAGAAGAAGAAAATATATACCAATAAAAAGTAACACAATAACAATAACAAGGCTATATACAGGGGGCACCGGTACCGAGTCAGTGTGCAGGGGTACAGGCTAGTTAAGGCAATCTGTACATGTAGGTGTGGGCGAAGTGACTATGCATATGTAATAACTAAACAGCGAGTAGCAGCACTGAACTACCCTCTGTAGCGCCTTACAGTCAGATGCCGAGCAGTTGCCATACCAGGCGGTGATGCAACCGGTCAGGATCATCTCGATGGTGCTGCTGTAGAACCTTTAGAGGACCTGGGGGCCCATGCACAATCTTTTCAATCTCCTGAGGGGGAAAGGCTTTGTCGATGGTGTTGGAGTCGTGTTTGTCCACGCAGTTGTGGGTGAACAGGGAATACAGGAGGGGACTAAGTACAGATCCCTGAGGGGCCCCAGTGTTAAGGATCAGCATGGCAGACGTGTTGTTACCTACTCTTACCACCTGAGGGCAGCCCGTCAGGAAATCCAAAATCCAGAGAGAGGTGTTTAGTCCCAAAGTCCTTAGCTTAGTGATGAGCTTCGTGGGCATTATAGTGCTGAACACTGAGCTGTAGTCGATGAACAGCATTCTCACATAGGTGTTCCTTTTGTCCAGGTGAGAAAGGGCGGTGTGGAGTGCGATTGAGATTGCGTCATCTGGGGCGGTATGCGAAATGGAGTGCATCTAGGGTGTCTGGGAGGATGCTGTTGATGTGAGCCATGACCAGCCTTTCAAAGCACTTCATGGCTATCGACGTGAGTGCCACAGGGCGGTAATCATTTAGGCAGGTTACGTTCGGTTCCTTGGGCACAGGGACAATGGTGGTCTGCTTGAAACATGTAGGTATTACAGACTCGGTCAGGTAGAGGTTGAAAATGTCAGTGAAGACACTTGATAGTTGGTCCACGCATGCTTTGAGTACACGTACTGGTAATCCGTCTGGCCCAGCGGCTTTGTGAATGTTGACCTGTTTAAATGTTTTGTTCACACCGGCTACAGAGCGTTAACACACAGTCATCCAGAACAGCTGGTGCTCTCGTGCAAGCGTCAGTGTTGCTTGCCTTGAAGCGAGCATAAAAGGCATTTAATTCGTCTGGCAGGCGCGCGTCACTGGGCAGCTCACGTCTGGGTTTCCCTTTGTAGTCCCTAATAGTTTTCGAGCCCTGCCACATCCGACGAGCATCAGAGCTTGTGAAGTAGGATTCAATCTTAATCCTGTATTGACGCTTTGCTTGTTTGATGGTTCGTCTGAGGGCATAGCAGGATTTCAAATAAGCGTCCGGATTAGTCTCCTGCTCCTTGAAAGCAGCAGCTCTAGCCTTCAGCTTGATGCAGATGTTGCCTGTAATCCATGGCTTCTGGTTGGGATATGTACGTACAGTCACTGTGGGGACGACGTCATCGATGCACTTATTGATGAAGCCGATGACTGATGTGGTGTATTCCTTAATCCCATTGAATGAATCCCTGTACAGTCCTGTAGTGTACCATCCGCGTCATCTGACCACTTCCGTATTGAGCGAATCAATGGTACTTCCTGCTTTAGTTTTTGCTTGTAAGCAGGAATCAGGAGGATAGAATTGTGGTCATATTTGCCAAATGGAGTGCGGGGGAGAGCTTGTATGTATCTCCGTGTGTGGAGTAAAGGTGGTCTAGGACTTTTTCCCCCCTGGTTGCACATGTGACATGCTGGTAAAAATGTGGTAAAACTGATTTCAGTTTGCCTGCATTAAAGCCCCCGGTCACTAGGAGCGCTGCTTCTGGGTGAGCATTTTCTTCTTTGCTTATGGCCTTATAGAGTTGGTTGAGAGCGGTCTTAGTGCCAGCTTCGCTTTGTGGTGGTAAATAGATGGCTACGAATAATACAGATGAGAACTCTCTTGGTAGATAGTGTGGTCGACAGCTTATCATAAGGTACTCTACATCAGGCGAGCAATACCTCGAGACTTCTTTAATATTAGACATTGCACACCAGCTGTTATTGACAAAAAGACAAAAAGACACACGCCCCCAACCCTCGTCTTACCAGAGGTAGCGTCTCTGTTCTACCGGTGCATGGAAAAACCCTCCAGCTCTATATTGTCTGTTTCTTCGTTCAGCCACATCTCGGTGAAACATAAGATGTTACAGTTTTTAATGTCCCGTTGGTAGGATAATCTTAATAGTAGGTCATCAATTTTATTTTCTAACAATTGCACGTTAGCAACGAGAATGGAAAGCATTGGGAGCTTTTTCCGGGGTCTTTTCTTCACGCAAAAGGCGTGGATCTGGGCCTGTTCCAGTGAAAGCAGGATATCCTTCTCGTCGGACTCGTTAAAGAAAAAAGGTTATTCTAGTCCGCGGTGAGTAATCGCTTTTCTGATGTCCAGACGTTCTTTTCGGTCATAAGAGGCAGTACCAGCAACATTATTTACACAATAAGTTAAAAAACAAGTTACACAAAACCCCCCGAAAAATAACAACATTTCACAATTGGTTGGGAGAATGTAAAACGTCAGCCATGTTCTTCAGAGCCATCCTTATTTGTATGTAATGTAGTGTGTATATTTCAAATGTTAAAGACAGTGAGGTGTAGTGTCCAGATATCAAAAGCTATCCAGGTGTCTGCTTCCCTGGTAAAGCACCAATCCTGGATGAGTATGCGTCACCTATTGAATGTATACATGTATACAAGTCGACCACAAGGTTGTTACAGGCCATTGCTGCAATAAAGGTAGCTACAAATACACATGTTAAAGTGGTAAATGTGTTACACCTGTCTACGCCAGTGTTGGTCTTTGGTTTGAGTGAGACAATGAGCTGGTGGTAACGGTAGTGGTGGTTGTGTTGCCTAAATAGCCTATCCTAAGGTACACTAGAAGAGGGAGGGGAGATACTGACAGGGTCTTTAGAGTGCAGGGCCATGTACATTCAGTAGGTGCGTGGGAAGTATTAGTATTCCCAGTCATGTCCCTCACACACACACACAAAGACACCCAGCCCTGGCTACTGCTTATTCATGGCTCATTCTCTCCAAACCCAAAACATCTACTAGGCATGAATGCAATGCATAAAATAGCCATATCTCACGTGAAAAATAAATAGCTATGCCTCGCATTACAGCAGAGTTTAAAAGGCATTAGCTTTGATTGTTTTGTCTTCGAGGTATTCAAAATCCCAGACTGTAATGACCCCACCAACATCTAAAAGCAAGGCCCTCCACTTCCTTGCTGTCCTCATTATATTCAAAACATAAACTAGACATCTACCAGGGACAATGATCCATCTATCATCTCTTCAACCACTGAATCAGGGGTGATGACATATATCTCTGTTGCAGAGCCACGTGCAGTAACCACCAGCCGATGATGAGCTGTCAGTCTTCCATTACAGCTATCCATTTCAATTTCACAGCTCTGACATTTCTCAGTAAAGCCACATAATACACTCATTATGCAACCCAACGCAAACCCCATGGCCTAATGACCAGGAGAGAATAGACCAGCATAACTGTGTATAAATACAGGACATGTTGCCTACTGCTCTCCATTATTACGCAACGCTCCTCCATTCAGTACTAGTTGTCTGTAACAGATAGAGGACGGACGGTCACACAGACTAGCCTTTAGTTTACAAGGATGGGAGAGCTTCTCTTAAAGGAGGAATGGAAACCTTAGCCTCTCGCCTTGTTGAATTCTATCCAGGTCCACTTCAATTAATTACACCTAAATAAATAATGCGCAAGGAGCCGTTTTAGGGGTTTTATTCTCGCGACATAAAAGCCGTTAATTATCACTCTCATGTGAGAGAGGAAGATAAGGGGGAGTGAAGTGTGGATTGAAGGAAGGTAACAAACAGAATGTCAAATGATCTACTTTCAAAACCACACAGAGAACCAAAGATCACCAAGGAAAGTCTCATTTGTTTGGGTGGTTGTCAGACAGGACTCCTTGATATGGACAATATGGAAGTGGTGCTCGCTGAACAGAGCATCGAGGGAAGAGCACCACAAGTCTCTGAATTACTCTTACTTGTTTTTGAGTGTCCAGGGGGGAAGGGAGGCAGGTGAAGTTTGTCCTTATTACCAATGTCAGAGATTCGATTAAGCACAAGGAAAGCAAATGATCCCAACGAACTAATGATTAATCCAGCAGGTCTATTTACTAATGTACCAGAATGCATTAGAGGCATAAGTTAATGGGGACAGGACATCAATTCAAATACAAATGAACCACATTTGCATCGGACGCTTATTGACTGGTGTAACAAAACGAATTACAAAAGGTAATCTACTTATAAACCTTAGAGACAGATGAAACATGATTTCCTACATATCTGCGATTTGACTCAGGTCTGATCCTTGCCTCCGGAAATGACAGACGTCAATGCAAACTGACTGGGCTAGTCAGTGGTCAGAATAGAAATATGGTCTGAGTAAAGAGAAAAATGGATAGAGAACAGCTTCAATGATCACCCACCCAAAAATAAACCACTGCAGCTGTTGGACAATGGTGAATCTCAATTCCTGCTCCGATTTAGAAAAATCCTGAGATGGATAGCTGGTCCTATAAATGAATGTGCAGTAAATCAAAATGAATGACATGATTAAACATGATCAATGCGTGCCGTCTTACCATAGCAGTGTCTGTGGTGGGAACGTTCCCACACTCTCTTAGGGTAAGGGCTAAGCGCTAGTGCCACTATCGTTACTGTCAGGCAGGGCAGAGCTCCAGAGAAGGGCTCCTTGGGTGACTGTGCTGTGGCATCTTCAGAGATGGCGGTTATATCAGTGCGATGTGGTGCGCTATGGCAGGGCCTTCGCAGAGGTGCTTTAAAACAGTCCCTCCCTCCATCCCTCCCTCTCTCCCGCTCGGTGGATGAAAGCAGGCGACTTAATCCTCACTTTGTTCTGGTACACAGATGAACATGAAAGCCCCACTTCTGTGGATTGCTTCCCTCTGGACCCTTAGGCACAACGCTGGACCAGGAGCACCAGTCTTATCAATAATGCTCTGCTCTTAACTGGAGCCTTCAATTGGGGGAAAATATGCCACAATTTCACAGGAATCTGTCCCATCCTTCCCTCCTTTCCTCCCCTCATTCCCAGTGGTAATGACGCTTTTGTTAGCTTGTCTAATACCATCTAGTAGTAAGTGATTTTTGGGAGGAAGGGACCTGTCCTCATATTACTGAACTTCTCCATTCTCTTGGAGGGGGAAAGGAGAGTTGAGGGTTAAAAAAAGAGAGAAAGCAGCCGTTTCTATTTGATGTTTCGATCTGGGATTGATCTAGGAGGAAAGGCCTGCGTTCTGAAAGTGGGATTATTGGCTTGGCTGGCTCTCCTCAGATGTCAAAGATATTTGAACAGTCTTGTAAAGTGCGCTACTTCCAGGCTGCTGCTGAACTGATTATGAACTCATCAAAAGAGAACCTGTCTCCATATTAATGAACCTCTCCGTTCTCTTGACAGAGGGCCCGGTCTTCTCACACATACCTGTCACACTGTGAGAACCGCTACTGATGCTGCTTTCCTGGAAACAGCAGAACAAAGGTTTGATCCTGTCGGGCTCAGTCCCCCACCCAAGTGTCTCCTCCTCCTCATCCTCACATCCTGACTGTGATGCTTCTGGGGCATACTGCTTATCAGGGTACGGGAGGTGTCAGAACCCACATGAGTATCCTGCAGTATTAGTAGTAGTCCTATTTATTGTAGTGTTTTGTGGACAGGATGACTGTAATATACTGCAGTATTTATTGTAGTGTTTTGTGGACATGATGACTGTAGTATACTGCTGTATTTATTGTAGTGTTTTGTGGACATGATGACTGTAGTATACTGCAGTATTTATTGTAGTGTTTTGTGGATATGTAATATATTGTAGTAACACCTGCTGACTAGGGTTAGCTAAAATGACTACCAGACTATGCCAGTTCCTGTTCAATGAAGGGGACACCTCAACCAGAACATAAGACACAGGTTCATGACAGGCCACCTATTGAGTTGGTCAACAGTTCTGAGAAATGCAATGGGCCAGAAAGAAGCGCTACACAATTGAGGGAGAACCTCAGAGGAAATCCCCGGCATGAGATCCCCAAGGACAGCACGTTCAAATCAAAACATTATAGTAAGCCCTACACGGTCGAGGGATACTACAATGTGCAGTATAGAATTTTCTAAATCCAGGATGAATATGATCATTTTCACCCAATAACAGGACAGTGACTGCAGGGCTTTGTAAAGAGAGACAGAATTGAGAAGGGAGGAGAAGAGAAGGAAACAGGACATCTGCTTTCAGATGAGCATGTCCCACATTTAGTGAAAGGCGGAGGGGATGGGTGTTGTGTTTTTGAGGGGGGTGTAGTGTTTCCTGGAGGTTGCAGGGTGTTGCTGGAGTTGTGATGTTGCCAGTCACACACACACAGAGAGAGAGAGAGAGAGAGAGAGAGAGAGAGAGAGAGAGACAGAGCAAGAGAGACAGAGAGAGAGCAAGAGAGAGAAGAGAAGAGAGAGAAGGAAGAGAGAGAGAAAGAGGGAGCGATTTGAGAGAAAGAACAAGAGAGAAAGAGAAGAGAGAACGAGTGAAAGAGAGAAAAAGAAAGAGAAGGGGGCATGGTTGGGCTGAACTGTAATTGATAATGTAAAGGCAGATGGGGGTCTCCAGGGAGACGAAGGGGAAGAATCGAAGCAGATGGTCTAATTGCCAACTTATTTATGTGTAGCAGAGAACACCCCCCATCCACATGGTATGATGGATCATTATAGCTCGCTGTGCATAAACACCAATATGCTTTTAAATCTGGATGGCAAAGCTCAACAAATCTCCACAAAGCCAATAGTATCATATTTCAAAGGCTGCTGTCAAGAGGTGTGCTGAACAACCATGCAAAAAATGAAGAATCCCATTAAAGACCATAAGGCCCTACAACTGCCACCTTCCCCTATCACATCACCACCAAACAGAAGAAAGAGGAAGTTTGCCAAGTGAAATATACAGGGTTTAGTTTTGTCTTTAATGAGTGGTGCTGTGATGGCAGATTCACAAGAGAAGGGCCAAGCTAACAACAGTAACATACACTCAGGCCCAAGGATCATCCAGGTCAATCACAACACTTTGAAACATGTAAATATGATGGCATTGTTATTAACAAGTGAAATGATGATAAATACCTATTAAGATTGGAAACACTACGAGACCGATCTTGTCATCAAACAGTACTAAACAACACAGGGATCATTGGTGAAAGAGTTTATGTGCTCTATAGTCCTATACAATTCTCTCTTTCTCTCTCTCTCTCTCACACACACACACACACACACACACACACACACACACACACACACACACACACACACACACACACACACACACACACACACACACACACACACACACACACACACACACCATCATGGGGTGAGTGTGGTTAGTAGTGACCTCATGATAGGGTTAACAGTGATGCTGCTGTGGACAGGGACAGATTGGTTAATATGGCTGTGTCTTTTGTGCTCCCACACTGCTCCTGGGTTAACTCTATTAATGCCACACCACTCTGGCTTCTTCATATTTACTAAGACACTTTCATCTCCACACTCTGTAATTGCTCTCCTAATGTGAATGCACTGAAGTGAAGGCCATCCATCGGGCTGAAATTACACAGGATACTCCTCAACTCTGGCACTCATAAAGACACTTCAATACTAACATGGTTGGATTCCAGGGTTGGATTATAGCTTTGAGCTACTGCACTATATCATTTGACCTGAATCATCTGTCTTTGTAGAAAAAAAATCACATCAGTTTGATGAAAATATTGTTGTTGAGAAAATGGAGCTTTGACCAGTGTGTCCAACTATTTTTGACCAGTGTGTCTTCCTCACAAAGTAGCCCTACATTCTGCATGAATGGAATGGCTCTTTAAACACAGCACTTTGGAGTGAGTGAATGGTTGGTGCATTCTTATAATGTGTGCCTGTTAGTGTCAAATCAGACTGTATCATTTTCCATTGACATTGGCTCACTTTCCTTATACAATATAAACACATCTATCAAGGTAGAAGTAAGCCAATACCATACATTTAAAAAAAAAATAAAAGATCAATCAATATTGACTCATGTGTGTCAACAATATCTGTCATTGAAAAAAAGTGAAAAAACATCCACTAAGTCAGGAAATATGTGTCATTAAATGTGGAATGCATAACAGACATCTCCCCGGGCCTCCCATATTCAGCATTCCTCTGCAACGCCGGTCAGTGTGATTATTAATTGAGCTCAGGTGCATCCTGTTTCCATTGATAATCCTTGAAATGTTTCTACAACTTGATTGGAGTCTACCTGTGGTAAATTCAATTGATTGGGCATGATTTGGAAAGGCACGCACCTGTCTATATAAGGTCCCACAGTTGACAGCAAAAACCAAGCCATGAGCTTGAAGGAATTGTCAGTAGACTTCCGAGACAGGATTGTGTGGAGGCACAGATCTGGGAAAGGGTACCAAAACATTTCTGCAGCATTGAAGTTCCCCAAGAACACAGTGGCCTCCATCAATTTAAATTTCTTTGGTACTTTTGACCGTTTTTTCTTCCCAATTGGTAGTTACAGTCTTGTCCCATCGCTGCAACTACCGTACGAACTCGGGAGAGACGAAGGTCGAGAGCCATGCGTCCTCCGAATCACGACCCTGCCAAGCCGCACTGCCCACTTAACCCGAAAGAAAGCCAGCCACACCAATGTGTCAGAGGAACCAATGCAAAGCTGGCGACCGGAGTCAGCGAGCATGGGCCCAGCCCACCACAAGGAGTCGCTAGAGCGCGATGAGACAGGGACATCCCAGCCAGTCTCCTGGTTGCAGCTGGCTGCGACACAGCCCAGGATCGAACCCGGGTCTGTAGCAACGCCTCTAGTACCGCGATTCAGTGCCTTAGACCGCTCTGCCACTCGGGAGGCCCATCCTTTTCAAGTGGAAGAAGTTTGGAACCACCAAGACTCTTCCTAGAGCTGGCCGCCTGGCCAAATGGAGCAATCTGGGGAGAAGGGCCTTTTCTTGTTCAGGAAGGTGACCAAGAACCTGATGGTCACTCTGACAGAGCTCTAGAGTTCCTCTGTGGAGATGGGAGAATCTTCCAGAAGGAAAACCATCTCTGCAGTACTCCACCAATCAGGCCTTTATGGTAGAGTGGCCAGACAGAAGTCACTCCTCAGTAAGGGGCACATGACAGCCCACTTGGAGTTTGCCAAAAGTAATCTAAAGACTCTAAGACCATGAGAAACACAATTCTCTGGTCTGATGAAAGTAAGATTGAACTCTTTGTTCTGAATGCCAATCATCAGGTCTGGAGGAAACCTGGCACCATCCCTATGGTGAAGCATGGTGGTGGCAGCATCATGCTGTGTGGATGTTTTTCAGTGGCAGGGACTGGGAAACTAGTCAGGATCTAGGCAAAGATGAACAGAGCAAAGTACAGCGAGATCCTTGATGAAATCCTGCTCCAGAGCGATCAGGACCTCAGACTGGGCCTCAGACTGGGGCGAACAGAACAATGACCTTCCAACAGAACAATGACCCTAAGCACACAGCCCAGACAACGCAGAACAGGCTTCGGCACAAGTCTCTGAATGTCCTTGCGTGGCCGAGCCAGAGCCCGGACTTGAACCCGATCAAACATCTCTGGAGTGACCTGAAAATAGCTGTGCAGCAACGATTCCCATCCAACCTGACAGAGCTTGCGAAGATCTGCAGAGAATGGGAGAACTTCCCCAAATAAAGATGTGCCAAGCTTTTTAGCGACAATCCCAATAAGACTTGATGCTGTAATCACTGGCAAAGGTGCTTCAACAAAGTACTGAATAAAGGGTCTGAATAATTATGCAAATGTGATATTTCATTAATTTTTTAAAATAAATTAGCAAACAATTCCAAAAACATGTTTTTGCTTTGTCATTATGGGGTATTGTGTGTAGATTGATGAGGAAATGTTTTTTAAATACATTTTAGAATAAGGCTGAAACGTAAAGAAATACTTTCTGAAATACTTTTGCTGAATACTTTTCCGAAGGCACTGTCGTTACAGTAACATACACTGAGTGTACAAAACTGTTACGCCCTGATCTGTCTCACCTGTCCTTGTGATTGTCTCCACCCCCTCCAGGTGTCGCTTATTTCCCCCAGTGTATTTAACCCTGTGTTTCCTGTCTCTCTGTGCCAGTTCGTCTTGTATGTTTCCAAGTCAACCAGCGTTTTTCCCGTTCTCATTGTTTTTAGCATTCTCCTTTTTCTAGTCCTCTTGGTTTTGACCCTTGCCTGTTTCTGGACTTTGTACCCGCCTGCCTGACCATTCTGCCTGCCTTGACCACGAGCCTGTCTGCCACTCTGTACCTCCTGGACTCTGGTTGACCTTTTTGCCTGTCCTCAACCATTCTCTTACCTACCCCTTTGGATTAATAAACATTGTAAGACTCCAACCACCTGCCTCCTGTGTCTGCATTTGGGTCTCGCCTTGTGCCTTGATAGTACAGACTGACCATGACAGACCCAGCAGACTTGGACCAGCTCCGCCAAGTTGTCTCCCTGCAGGGAGCCACCATTGGGAGACATCAGGAGTTGCTACAGGTCCTTTTGGAAGGGCTCAGTTCCTCGACGGAACGCCATGACCATGGGTTAAAGGCTATTATGGAGTAAATCAAGGAGTTAGCTCAGACTCTCTGCCACCTCTGAAAAATCCCAATCACCCAGTAATTTCTTCACTCTCTGTGGTGAGTTTTACCTCCTCCAGAGCGATATTCGGGGAATCCTGGTACCTGTCGGGGTTTTCTTTCTCAGTGATCGCTTATTTTTGAGCTACAGCCATCTTTGTTTTCTTCAGACCGATCGAAGATAGCGTATATAATTACGATAATGTCGGGAAGGGCGCCCTCCTGGGCTACGGCAGTTTGGGAACAAAGATCTGCCGTTTTCAGTCATTTGGAGGAATTTATGGCGGTGAGAAAAGTTTGAGTCTCCGGTATCCGGGAGAAAGGCCGCCAGCAAACTGCTTGACTTACATCAAAACTCCTGTAGTGTCACGTCCTGACCTTAGTTCTTTTTTTATGTCTCTATTTTGGTTTGGTCAGGGCGTGAGTTGGGGTGGGCATTCTATGTTTTGTTCTATGTTTTGTATTTCTGTGTTTGGCCTGGTATGGTTCCCAATCAGAGGCAGCTGCCTATCATTGTCTCTGATTCCCACCTGTGTTTGTGGGTAGTTGTTTTCTGTCTCTGTGTTCTGCACCAGACAGAACTGTTTCGTGTTGGTCTATTTTTGGTATTTTGTTTTAGTGTTCTGAGTAAAAATAAATATTAACATGGACACTTCCCATGCTGCGTTTTGGTCAGATCTTGACTACTCTTCATCAGACGAAGAGGATCGTTACATGTAGTATGGCAGATTACTCGGTGGATGTTCGCACGTTGGCCGCCGAGAGTGCCTGGAATCTGGAGTCTCTTTTCGATACTTTTCTGCATGGATTATCTGAGGAGGTAACGGATGAGCTAGATGCTCAGGAATTGCCGGTGGACCCCGAGTCGCTTATCGCCTTAACCATTAAAATTGATGGACGCCTAAGGGAACGCAAGAGTGAGAGGAGGTCTGGTCTCGGGCACACTCGTGCACCCGATATGGCGCGTTCACCTCCTATGGAATCCGGACGTTTCTGAAGGCAGCTCTTCTGAGAGGAGTTGAAGCCACCCAAGCTCTAACGTGAACCTACGACGGGTGAATTGGATACTCATGAGCCTATGCATTTGGGAAGAACTAGGCTAGCAAGAGCCCTATTAGGAAACTCTTGCCTCTAGTGGGTACCAGTACTATGGTGAGTCAGACTGGGAGTTCCCTAATTCCCATCACCCACACACGCCTTTTTGCTCTTGTGCTGTTGGGAGACCAATCTAAGTCTCTCCGAGTGCTCATTGACTCTGGGGCTGATGAATGTCTTATGGATGCCATGATAGCTTCGGAGCTTGGTATTCCCACTCAGCCTCTCTCTGTGCCCATTGATGCTAGGGCACTGACGGCCGCTCTACTGTCACGCCCTGATCTGTCTCACCTGTCCTTGTGATTGTCTCCACCCCTTCCAGGTGTCATTTATTTTCCCCAGTGTATTTATCCCTGTGTTTCCTGTCTCTCTGTGCCAGTTCATCCTGTATGTTTCCAAGTCAACCCGTTCTCCTGCTTTTTGCATTCTCCTTTTTCTAGTCCTACTGGTTTTGACCCTTGCCTGTTTCTGGACTTTGAACCCGCCTGCCTGACTATTCTGCCTGCCTTGACCACGAGCCTGTCTGCCACTCCGTACCTCCTGGACTCTGATCTGGGTTTTTTTCTCTGCCTACCCCTTTGGACTAATAAACATTGTAAGACTCCAACCATCTGCCCCCTGTGTCTGCATTTGGGTCTCACCTTGTGCCTTGATGCAAAACATTGCTCTTTACATGACATAGACTGACCAGGTGAATCCAGGGAAAAGCAATGATCCCTTATTGATGTCACTTGTTAATCCAATTCAATCAGTGTATATGAAGGGGAGGAGACAATGAATTGAGGTCGTTCTGAGGGCAAAAGGGGAAGCAACACAATATTAGGAAGGTGTTCCTGATGCTTTGTACACTCAGTGTAAGTGGCAGTGACCTCACAAAGATATGTAGGGCGCTAATTTCAAACAATGTACAGTTTTTCTCTTCTAGTTCAGGCCGTCAAAAATATGTAGTTAATTGATTCAAAGCGAAAGGTCAGTGGTCAGTGCTTTCTTCGTGCTGTATGTAGGCGACGTGAGGGAAGACGAACATCAATAAATTCTTACATTAACTGTGATCTTCAGGCACATTAGATCAAGTGACACAGACACAGACACAGGCACTGACAGTGTCAATAGTGTTGTGAATTCTTGTTTAGCACCCCAGAATGCAATTCCAACATCTATCATCAAAGTTAAGAGTAAAAAACTATGTAAAACAGCTACCACACACAGCACTCTGGGTCATAAACAAAAATGCTGCTGAACTTCAGGAAGCAAAGTCCTGAGCACCATGTTTGTAGAGTTGATATCCCAAGTATCAACGCTGTGAAACAGAGCAAACTAACCACTAATCACAGTTCCTGATAGTGCAGCAACAGGAGTGAGTCCCCTATGAGAAAAGTGATGGATAGACAGACTACATTATAGATGGTGGAAGAGAGGAAGACTTCAAGCATGAATATCATGAGCATCATACTGTAGCATGTCCTAGCCATGTTGTTTCTCCAGGAGTCATTGGTACCAATATCTTCATATTACAGTATCTTGGACTTCAACATTCATTATCCATAGTAATAATAACTTTTACCCATCTTAATCCATTAATAGATGCTTTATAAAGCATGTGATTAGCTAAACATGTGTTGCATTAAATTGACTACAAATCACCCCAAAAATAGTAAATCATGGTATGCAGGATTTAGCTGCATTATTGAAAACACAGTATTCTCTTTGAAGAAACATTTAGTAATTAGTAACCAGAGAACAACTGCAAAGAGGATCAAACAAATCATTCTTAGATATTTCAGTGATCAGAAATCATTCCTGATCCTCCCCTGTAATTAAAGCCGAACAGAAAACTTCTTCCTCAAATGAATGGACAGGTCAGTGGACTAAAAAGAGCAAGAGCCATGTTTGATTCAGAGGAGTACGCAGTGAGGCCGTTCTCTCCACACTTGAAAGTCTAAATGTATGATTGTGCTAAAATGGGTGTCAGTGTCTGCACTCAAATTTGGTAATAATTTGCTTTGAGGGAGGCAGAAAGAGAGAGAGAAACCTGGAAGCAATTTGTGAAAGCACGGCCAAGTTGTAGTTTTCCTCAAAAGAAAGTTATTGTAACTATTGACCTTTCCAGTGCTTGAATGGCATTTCCAACAACCATTCTGGAATGTGTTTGCTGTTCTCAAGCATAACTTTTGAATCAGTGTTGTTTTAGGCCCCCTCTCCAGAGCTAAGCACTTCAACTATTACTGTGTCCTCAATGTACATTTATCACACTGTTTGGACAGTCCTTCTCTCTGTTAACCCTGTGTTGCTGCTGGACATGAACTCCCTGTAAGAAACCTAAAACACTTTGAACACAAAAGTATAGAGGGAAGATAGGGAGTTTCATTGAATTTCACGTATAACTCAACCGTTTTTTTGTAATGAGTCGATAATGAACAAGTTTCATATTAAAGGCAGCTCACACTATCGTGACTAACATTTGGCTATCACATCTAAAATAGTTTGACTATCTGTTAATGAAGAGAGCCTCTAAGATGTTGTCCCATAGTGCTATGATTCATTAATGCTTTGAGATCCCTTCCCATGTTACTCTGCTGCTCCCTTGTGGTGTGTCCAGATATCAGAGTCAGTAGATCTGTATGGGACTTAACGGCCAAGTAACTAGGCTCAAGTGAAAAAGCAGGTGCACAATATTCACTTATTAAAATACAACATATGGAAAGTGAACAGATTTGCTGTAGCTCAGATCTTCTTACTCATTTTAACTTATTGTTTTCACAATAATATTTGAGCTGCTCCTGTCTGAAACATCTGATAGCCCTCTGGTAGACAGTGACTACTTCAAGAGACTAGCAGTCTGGCAGTAATGATAACGTACAGTAACTGCACAGTACAATGTTGTTTGTTAGTTTTCTTATTTGTTTCAGACGTACTTGACCCGGTATGATCACCATCAGACACCTCAATAGCCTTCTACTCCTACCCAGCCCCCATCACCTTCCTCCAGCCACAGACACGTGATCTCCCCTCCCCCTCCCTCCTCTAAAGCAATCAGGTAAATCCCACATTAACTCCTGGGGAAACGGACCATTAATATTTCAGTTGTTCCAGGCCTGTTTGCGCTATACATCAATGCCTGGCCGCTCCTTTCAGAGCCAGACATTAGAACTACTTTCAAAATACTTCATTGTCAGCCCATGGCAGTCTCATTACTTATTAAGATAAGAGGAAAGATGTGCAAAAAGAGCAGTTGGTGGCTCAGCTTTCTTTAAAAGCTTCCTTCTACTGTGATGCTGCCAGCCTCGTCCTCCTCCTCTTCATCTCCCACATCCTCCTCCTCGCCCTCCTCCTACTCCTCCTCCTTTCCCACCTCCTCCTCCCCCTCCTCCTCCTCTTCTTCCCCCTCCTCCCCCACATCCCCCTCACCCTCCTACTCCCCATCCCTCTCCCTCCTCCTCCTCTTCTTCCGCCTCCTCTCCCATCTATTCCTCCTCTGTTACCTCCTCCTCCTCCACCTTTTCCTCCTCCTTATCCTCTTCTACTACCATCTCCTCCTCCATCTTCTCCACCTTCATCTTCCTCCTCCACTTCCTCCTCCACCTCTTCATTCAAGCTCCTTGATGTGTTTAAAGGAGTTGCTCAGCTAAAATAAGTAGTAGTACCATAGTTTACTTAAAGACAAAAGAGAATAATGCCTGTCTGTTGTGCAGTGTAATGTAATGTGTAGTAAAGTAAGTGTTCAGCTTACCATTACCAGGATGCTTCAAAGACTTCAGCCACTGCAAACTGGTCATGTTGACCCCTAATCTGTCAGAGTGATGTAATGTGTAGTAAAGTAAGTGTTCAGCTTACCATTACCAGGATGCTTCAAAGACTTCAGCCACTGCAAACCGGCCATGTTGACCCCTAATCTGTCAGAGTGATGTAAAAGAGCATTTAGTTGGTGCCATTCATTTATATCCACTGAACATCCTTCCATATAAACCACATGAATGACTAATTTAGGAATGCAACATACACTACCATTCAAAATTTTGGGGTCACTTAGAAATGTCCTTGTTTTTTAAAAGAAAAGCACATTTTTTTGTCCATTAAAATAACATCAAATTGATCAGAAATACAGTGTAGACATTGTTAATGTTGTAAAGGACTTTTGTAGCAGGAAACGGCTGATTTCTTATGGATTATCTACATAGGCGTACAGAGGCCCATTATCAGCAACCATCACTCCTGTGTTCCAATGGTGCGTTGTGTTAGCTAATCCAAGTTTATAATTTTAAAAGGCTAATTGATCATTAGAAAACCCTCTTTCAATTATGTTAGTACAGCTGAAAACTGTTGTCTTGATTAAAGAAGCAATAATAAAACTGGCCTTCTTTAGACTAGTTGAGTATCTGGAGCATCAGCATTTGTGGGTTCAATTACAAGCTCAAAATGGCCAAAAACTCGTCAGACTATTCTTCTTCTGAGAAATGAAGGCTATTCCATGCGAGAAATTGCCAAGAAACAACGCTGTGTACTACTCCCTTCACAGAACAGCGCAAATGGTCTCTAACCAGAATAGAAAGAGGAGTGGGAGGCCCCGATGCACAGCTGAGCAAGAGGACAAGTACATACAAGTGTCTAGTTTTAGAAACAGATGCCTCTTTCTATTCTGGTTAGAAACAGTTTGTGCTGTTCTGTGAAGGGAGTAGTACACAGCGATGGTTGCTGATAATGGGCCTCTGTATGCCTATGTAGATGTTCGATAAAAAATCTGTCATTTCCAGCTACAATAGTCATTTACAACATTAACAATGTCTACACTGTATTTCTGATGAATTTGATGTTATTTTAATGGATAAAAAAAGTGCTTTTAAAAAACAAGGGCATTTCTAAGTGACCCCAAACGTTTGAATGGTAGTGTACTTCAATCCTAATCTACATCAAAGTTAAACTATGAATTTCTGTAAAGACCACATTTCTCTTTGTATCTCTCTAAAAACCATTCTAGTGAGTTGTTATAAGGAAAGCTTGCAAAGTAGTGGTGACACAAATGTCCTTGTGACACAACTGTGCCTGGGGATCACCACGGGGTCAGCGGAAAAAGTGTCTGGCATCCATTTCCTCCAATGTCACAAACTGTGCCTTTATAAAGTGCTCTTGTCCCAATGACAAGTCAGGCTGAGGAAATGTTCTGCCCCTTTGCAGCAGGCTGTTAGATGTTATCTGGTTAAGAGGAATGGAGGAATGGATATGGCTGAGGTAGCCTCCTGCTCAAGTATGTCTGAAACCCCAGGACCCAAAGTGTCATGTACTCTTTACTGATCATGATGTGATTCCACAATGTTGGAAACAAACAGATCATAAATCCATGTCAAATAATTGTGACAGTTCTGTAGATTTCCCATCACTTACAAAGGAAGCTCAAGCATAGACCTTTCATTGTTTTTTATTTATTTTTTATTTTTATTTTACCTTTATTTAACTAGGCAAGTCAGTTAAGAACAAATTCTTATTTTCAATGACAGCCTAGAAACAGTGGGTTAACTGCCTGTTCAGGGGCAGAATGACAGATTTGTACCTTGTCAGCTCAGGGATGTGAACTTGCAACCTTTCAGTTACTAGTCCAGCGCTCTAACCACTAGACTACCCTGCCAAACAAATAATTTTGTTTGTTGTTATTGACAAATTAATTCTACAAACATCTATTGTATACAGTGCATTGCCAAGATGGAAGTCTTCACTTCTATTGGCTTGAATATATTTTTCAGGATATAAACAATTCAACAAGTCAGTGGTATATTTTGTAAAATAAGCTCAAATGTCTGCAGACTCCACATACTGTAACAGAGTAAATCATTCTAACGAGAAATAAAGTAGGTTGTAGAGTTGTCTTTCATTTCAAATAGAAACGTCTGTTTCTCTAATCAGCAACACTGCTATAAATACTTACATATTTGTTTTAGAGACCAATCCAGTCATCTGTCTTCAGACAAACAACAGAGAGGGGGATACACTTTACAGCATATTCAATCTGTGTTTTACTTTTCAGGGGCTAGACAAAGAGCTAATGTATAATAAGTGTCATGGTACACTTTTAAACACAGTCCCTTATGCAATTTGATTACCACGTCATATGCTCTTTATATCTCCAGCATGTCTCTCTCTCTCTCTCTCTCTCTCTCTCTCTCTCGGTCTTCGACGGGCATGTCTCCAGGCCTGTGCTCCATTAAAGAGCAGACCGAAACCTTGTCCCCACTTCACAGCGTTGCCTTTTGGAAATTGGAGCACGTGCCCTCTCTCCTCTTCGGCTCAGAAATGGTTTACTAAGCCCAACACATCATGGAATCATTTGGGACAGCTGGGGGGGTTTATGAATCAGTTTCAGGGGCTCAGAGCAGCGTTGAAATTAACTTCATTACAGCACCCTCTTGTGGAATATTCATGGTGGGCAGGAATATAGAGGCTTCTGAGCATAGATATAGAGTGCAGGCTGTGTTCGATATAAACAAATACGATAAACTAATAGATGGACAAGACAAAAGTGTTTCAGCATCTAGGCTATAGGCTGTACCTTCTTCTAAGGTTCGATTTCACATGCACTCTATCCTAACTACAGTTGTTGTTTCTTTAACTGTTCTCAGTGACCCCATCTATACCAGCTCATAATAATGGCCGGAATGGTGCAAATGGAATGGCATCAAACACCTAGAAACCATGTGATTGATGTATTTGATAACATTCCAGTGATTCCGCTCCAGTCATTACCACGAGCCCATCCTCCCCAATGAATGTGTCACCAACCTCCTGTGATCTATACAATTCTAAAAAGAATACTAACCTTTGAAAAATTCACTCTGTAACTTAAAGAGAGAGAGAGAGTGCATTTTTCACAACAAAACACAGCAGGCCACTTTAATTAAAGGAGAAGACCAGACCATAAATCCAACACAACACAACACAGGGACATGAAGCTAAACTGATTAATGTGTGGCGAAGGGCTATACTCTTCAGCCCAATCTCAGGGTGGACACTTCCATGCACCTTTCCTTCATGGTTTGCATAAAGCCACAGAGGGGAACTGCTGTACAGTACACAAGGTTTCCTCTGTTCCCCAACTGATTATTTACACAACGTCCCATTATCAGCCGTCCCAACTCAGGCTATTAGTCATCTCTGAGCAGGGGACATGTCCAGAAACCCTGCGTTTACTATTAGCTGGTGATGAATGGAGAGGCATTTCAATGGCCATACATCAAGCAGGCACCTCCTAAACAAGATCTCCCATCCATCGCTCTAGGGGAGATACTGTTAATATTCTACTGGCAACTGCACCATACATATCCTGTCCCTATATTTTACATGCACTATTTCATAAGTTTTACTTTGGTCTTTAATGGCTGAACCTCGTAGGCCAATTCATCAACTGATGTGGAACAATAATATCAGTAGATCAGCCTCAACGTAAAAAATAAACACATTTGCATTAACAACATATTTGCAGGGATAATGGAGTCAGTGTTGAGAAACGTGATGATTGCAAGAAAATGTCTAGTGTGGAAGATTCAGCACACATACACACATACACACACACATACACACTACATTTCATGTGGTCAAACATAACCGTCTGCCTTGTAGCAATGATGACAAACCTACAGAGACGGATGTCAAACAGCGTGTAGATACATGAGCACTGGTAATCGAATGGCGGGTGTGTTTTTCAGGCTCAGTTGTGGATACTGTATATACAATAATTAAATGACATATTTAGATTTGAAAATGATTGTCAAAACTCCTTCATGATGTTGGACAAGATATAATTGGATTACAGATAAATACATTGTATTACAGTAAAGGACAGGGGCTGAGAAAGACATCCACACCTTCAATTCCCAGTAAAACTACAAATACGATGAATTCTGATCAATATGTTTTAAAAAGTTGCAAAAATTAAATAGTGAAGCTAAAATTAAAGCAGTATGTTTTAATTTTGCTAAGTTAGTCTGAACTAACTATCCAGCTGTTAACTGTTGAAGACTCCCATCTCCGTCCCTGAGGAGCCTCAATCGATTGAATGAACTCAGCCCTGCCTGCTAATTTCTCTTTCTTCCTTCTTAAAACAAAGTGAACAGTGTCTGTAATGCTGCTGGAGCGTATCCCTGGCTGGCAGAGTGCTGGTAGCGGCAGGCCTCTCAGCACACACAGTGGGAGTGTTTGGACAGCTAGCTCCTTGCGCCGTTATCCCCTGTCACAGTCACCAACACCATGCAGCTAGACCAGACCCACACCAACAGTAGCACCAGCCCCATGATATGCTACCACCATGTCACCACTGCCACCTAGCTAAATACAGTTGAGGGCACAGGAATACATCAGAGGATGCTGAGGATGTGTGTGTGTGTGTGTGTGTGTGTGTGTGTGTGTGTGTGTGTGTGTGTGTGTGTGTGTGTGTGTGTGTGTGTGTGTGTGTGTGTGTGTGTGTGTGTGTGTGTGTGTGTGTGTGTGTGTGTGTGTGTGTGTGTGTGTGTGTGTGTGTGTGTGTGTGTGTGTGTGTGTGTGTGTGTGTGAGCGTGTGTGTGTGAGAGAGTGTGTGTGTGTGTGTGTGTGTGTGTGTGTGTGTGTGTGTGTGTGTGTGTGTGTGTGTGTGTGTGTGTGTGTGTGTGTGTGTGAGCGTGTCTGTGTGAGAGAGTGTGTGTGTGAGAGAGTGTGTGTATGTGTCTCACTGGGCTCAGACGGCAGTTCAACGTCTAGTTTTGATTACATTGGTTGAGTTGTCAACTAACTTGAATTAAAAGTGAAATCATCAAACATTCAACATGTCATTGGATTTAGGTTCAAAGTTGGGTGAAAAAATATGTATCTTTTTTCAAATCCTATCAGTTTTCAGAGTATATTTGTGTGACATTGAAACAACATTGATTCTGCCAGTTTACACCCAGTGGGGGAGGGGGGGTGTGTGTGTGTGTGTGTGCGCGTGAGGGAGGGAGTTAGGCAGGAAGACACTACAGCAAGTCGGTGGCGGTGTCTCCCACAGCAGCCTGGGGTGCCACATCCATCTCTGTCTTTTTGCCAAATTTGATTTTAAATATTTATCACGCCATACATCTTGGCTGAAACAAATTACTAGCAAAGTGCTATTGTCTGTGAAACCTGTAGTAAGAAGGATGGAGGCTTTAGAGGGAGCATCAATGTTTCATTTGGTAAAATATATGACTAGCTGGTATGCAACGGCAGCATTTAAATTGTTTTCCTCCACACAAAATGATGCATCAGAAGTCTAACTTCACAGAGTAATCACAGTAATGACCCAGCCTAAGCATCATTCCTTTCCTCTCAATGAACAATACTGCTGTGCTTTTTATTGCTGATCATTTAATGTATTTGAATGTTAAAATCTAATTGTTTCTGTCTTTTACAGCAGTCTAGTTAAGACACACCAATAGACTTAGAAAGACATCGCATCTTTGTATCTGTCCCATTATGGCGTCTGCAGGGGCAGTGACATTGAGGCCATCTCCATTTTGAAGTAGTCAATATTCTTCTTCTACTACTTCTATGAGTTGGTAAACACACTGAAAGGGGGCATACTGCCACCTGGAGTGTGTTGTTAGAACAGGTATGAAGCCAAGATTGGCTATTTACTGCCACCTGCAGTTATGAAATGTTTACTCATGAGTATAATTCATTGGCTGCTCTCTCCTGATGACCCGGATGGAATCATGTGATCCTTCCTTAACCCATAAGTCACACTCTGTTGATTACTTCAAAATTATGAATGCTGCCCATTCTGAAACAGGCTGTTGGGCACTAGAATCCTCTGTCATGTGTGCTTTTGTAAGAGAGTACAAAGATGCCGTGGTTTGTAGAGAATATGGTATCTCCTTGTCATGCACTGACAGTGCAGGTGCAGGTGTGCTCCTATAGAGGGTGCTAATTTCCTAAATACTTTCAGGTGTGTCCATAGAGATAGATATTTTAGATTAAACCTGCATTGAAGAAAGAATTATCATAAGATTGACCGCTGAGCTGAAGCTACCATTCTATCTGCAGTCAGTGGAAACAATAGTGTCAGTTAAGCCAGTGGAGGCTCGTGGGAGGAGCTATAGGAGGATGGGCTCACTGTAATGGCTGGAATGGAATACAATATAACAGGCCAACAATACAGTAGCTATCACAATACAGTGGCCAAACTCAGAGTAATGACACCCCTTTCAACTGACAAAGATGATGTACTGCTAACCCACGGATAGACTCTCCTATTTACAGTAAACCAATCTCTCCATAAGACATCTCTACTGTATACGACCTCACAACTAAATCCCAGGGAGAACCTCTGACATATTGCTGTGGTTTAGTTTTGTTCTAGGGCTTAGGGGTAAAGTAGCTGGTGCCTTGGTTTACTTGAGTAGTTTGTTGCTACTGTAAATTAACCACGGCAAGAAGACATGCAGTACAGACATACATAACTCCTGGGCTACCACCAAAATAATATTCATAACAGATGAGGGTACATATATAGTAATAATTAGAGAGAGAAAGGAGATAAATTTGTGAAAATAGACTGACTTGATAGTCCGCTGGGTGAAGCCCTGTCTCAGGGTTCTAAAAAAAAAAGAAAAATTTGGTTTGGTTTGGGATACAGCACTATTTAATCTCGTTAATAAAAAAATAAAAAAACAATCCACTTCTCTCTGCACCCTTGAGGAATTTTGTTATACAAATAACAACATTACATGAATAAAAATGCTCCCCAATGACAGCCATTGATTGCCCACATGAGAATGAATCTAGTATAGTCTAGTCTAAATGAATTAAAGCCAGACTAAGCCAGTGGCTCAGATGGAACTATCCAAGCAGAAGACACATCTCCTTCAAATGTTGATATTTGGTTGTGTTGACAACTAAACACAATGTAATATCACTTTTGAAATACAATAAATAGCCTATTAACTTGCTGACAAGTTAAAAAAATATAGATGTTGGATTCAAATCTCTAACTGAACCAAAAGTAAAAGTTACAGAATGGGATTAAGCCAGTGGCTCAGATGGAACTATGCAAGCAGTAGATAAATCTCATTTAAATGTTGACATTTGGTTGTGTTGTTTAACAAACACAATTCAATATTACTTTTGCAATACAGTGAATAGCCTAAAGCTATGGCTGTCTTACAAACTAATGTCACATTCAACCTGAATTAATATGAGTAGCACATCCATGGCCACATTGAGGTTACTGTAACTATAAATGTCTTGTTATGTAATCAAGTAAAGCATGCATGTTCAAGGTAGCATGCTTACTGTAGGTTTTCACAGCTCTGTTGAGATCTTCACAATTGCTGTAATAACCTGTACAGGATCTCAAACGGCATTGATCACTTAACACCATGAACTTTAAATACAGTCTCAACTTCAATCCAGGTCATTTGGTTGTGCTATTAGATGAAGCACAGTGATAACGCATGAATCTGTTGTATAAATAAACAAAATACCTGACAGTGTATTCCTAATTTGAACTTTGCTGTGCTTTTAAATGGTTCAGGCAGTGATAGACATTTGGGTGACAGCTAAACCAAAAATCAGACATTGTTTTTCCTTTGGAATTTGGCTGTGTTTTTAGATGGTTGAATACATAGTGATAACACATTAGAAATTGTACTAACTTTAGGCTGTCCTTTTGAGTGGGTGAATATAGGTTGCAATCTCATTGATCAACATCCAAATATCTACGTTAAAAGGATGTGGTGTGCCCAGTGGTAATATATGTAATTTAGCTTTAATACAAAGCAATTTACAGTCAGCATGCATACATTTTACATACGGGTGGACCTGGAAATCCAACCCACTGTCCTGCAATTGCAAGTGTCATGAACAACAAATAATAAAAATGTTGAATGTGTTATGGTTATTAACCTATGCATACAGCATACCACTACCATTTGCATGTGATTAAGAATGTATGTTGTGTGAATTAAACAGGTCCTGGTATCTTTTGACACACAGCTGGTTTATAAGTGAGAGGTTCTTCGAGGGGCAACTGTCCGTTATCACTGTGACTGTATTATTTAAACAAGGGCAGAAAGATATGCAAAATATTAACTACCACCTCAAGTGGTAAATGTCTACAGTTAGACCAATTGGATATTTTTGCTTTACTCATTCACACCTCAACAACACAGATGGGCAACAGAAGACAATGCAACGCAAAAAGCTCATTGAATTTGGGTTATTTCTCACAAGTTTCACTAGATGGCACTGGTGCAGCACCACAGACAAGACAAAAATTAGGCCTAGCCAAAGAGTTGTGTCCATTGTTCAAGCCAACAGTGTCTTTATCATCTACCAGAGGACCACAGAAAAAAGCAATCGATACGAATTAATTGTTAGTACACAATTGGGCAGCACACAGGCTTAACATGCTACAAGACGCATACAAACTGAATTGTGTGTTACAACAGCTCATTAATACAAACAGACCTTTAGGTCCCAAGACCACAGTTTTTCTACATCTCATAATACGAAGCATCTTTAGTAGGCTATTTAAATATGTATGATTCCTGCATTAATAGTATGGTATAATGAGGGCTTTGGGGTTAAAAACCTGCACAACCTTCATTGATAATCTTTTTATCCATTGAGCTGAAGATTCTTTACGGCTAATCATCACATACCTGACATAGTACTAAGGATGCAATACCTCAACTAACATTTTATACTAACATTTGGTCAATGAGGGTTATAAAATAGACTACTATCCCGCCCATCTTTCATAAATATGTGAAAATCCGCCTGCAGAATAGTCCTGAGACTGGGGCTCGAGTATGCAAATGCACAGGAATCTAAATGGAGAAACTACAGCTTCATTAAATTTGCAATACCTCATTGGCTTTTGATGGGCATAATGAGCAGTATGACTGAATCCAATCGCAGGGTATTAGATTAAATTTGTTTGGCATTTCACAGATGGGAATGCATTCATAACTGTGAATAGACCTCAGCTAGTCATTAAAAAACCAGAACACAGGAGAAAGAGCGACGAGAGAGAGAGAGAGAGAGAGAAAGAGCGACGAGAGAGAGAGAGAGAGAGAGAGAGAGAGAGAGAGAGAGAGAGAGAGAGAGAGAGAGAGAGAGAGAGAGAGAGAGAGAGAGAGAGAGAGAGAGAGAGAGAGAGAGAGAGAGAGAGAGAGAGAGAGAGAGGAGAGAGAGAGAGAGAGAGAGAGAGAGAGAGACGAGAGAGAGAGAGAGAGAGAGAGAGAGAGAGAGAGAGAGAGAGAGAGAGAGAGAGAGAGTGCCTAGCCTCGTTATGGTGGTGGATTCTGTGTCACCACAGCAAAGACCCACAAAGGCCTCAGAACGTTCCAATGGGGATGATTCCATGGATTGCTTTTATGGAATATCCAGCGGCCTGCCTGCCTGTGCCAGGGTTCTGTTCTGTGCACCTCATCCACATACTGGAAATGCCAATGGTTGATTTCGACATATTGAATTTCAAAGTATTATGTTCCCGGAACTTAATTAACGCAATTCCATTCCCTATAACTATCAGCAGCTGGCCTTTGTCCAAGCTCAGATAAGATTGGATAGACAGAGTCTGAGCATGCCAGCTAAAATGATAGCAGAGCAACAAACAATGGAGCTGCTTGTCGACCCTGTGCAGAAACCCCAGATAGAAAATGCCAACGCAACATTGTTTTCAGACTAAAGAATTTGTATTATGATTGTAACAGCACAGGCTGTGCAAACTCTGAGAAATAAGCAAAGAAATCAAATAGTATAACAACATAAGCAGAATGAAAACTAACCAACCGCTGATAAGCAATAGCAAAAAAGGAGGAACTGGAGGAGAGAGAGAGAGGTCTCACAACTACAGCAAACAAGTATACCATGGGTTTGGATTTAGCAGTGGTAATTCAGTAAACAGAAAGCAGCAGGCAAGAGTGGAAAGCACTGTCTCATTTCAGTGACATGTATACAGATGTTTGTAGTTCACATCCAATATAGTACTCCCTAACACTGGCCCCAAACAGGACGGGAACATACTGACATTGGATGTGTGCTGCTACTTTGGACACATGACTGGTTCCGGCAAGGCAGTGCTTAAGGAGAGAGAAAACAAACCTCTAACCAATAAGATCGGACCTTGGAACCAATGAGGTGTGGGTAAGGGTGGGACCAACAACAATATGCAAGTTATGTGATTACATGGAGTATTTTCTTAGAGATATAATACAGCCAATGATGTAGATATGCCTCTTTTACCACCCTTCCTTCCCTAGAAATACAATTAGGCCTACCAACAAAAACACAAACTGGGGATTAATTAAGACCCCAGCTAATGCAGAGACAGACAGACAGACAGACAGACAGACAGACAGACAGACAGACAGACAGACAGACAGACAGACAGACAGACAGACAGACAGACAGACAGACAGACAGACAGACAGACAGACACAGACAGACAGACAGACAGACAGACAGACAGACAGACAGACAGACAGACAGACAGACAGACAGACAGACAGACAGACACCCTTCACTGCATCTCGCCAAGATAAATTGGCTGTGACCTGAGCATGACCCTGCCTGATGTTCATGAGACCATTACATCTCCTGCAAAGGAGGTGCTAGGGGGCCTGCGTGTGTGTGTGTGCCCACTCGTGCATGTGTTTGTGTGTGTGAGGGTCAGTGCATTATGTGTCTGGGAGTTTGAATCAATATTGCTTTTGTCCATTTTTCATTGCTTCTTAAAGCTAAAACTTAGAAATGCATCTTTGATATTTTACCACAGAACATGATCACTGGTATTTCTCAAATGCTGACACTAACATAGATCCAATGATGTTGAATACGTGAGGAAATCTAGGAACCAAAAACCTGTATACCAGGCAGAGGTTGCCAGAGTAATGCTACAGGGCATCACCATGCATGTAGTTGCGTCAGTGTGCCATGCCTCTAATGCCTCTAATGGCCAGGATTACACTGTGGTCATGGTTTCCAGGGTCATCTCATGGAGCCACACACACACACAGCCTGGCCCCCATGTAGCCAAGCCAGAGCGTTAGCTAGCTAAGCATTTCCACCACTTTGGCTTGCTTCTGGAAAGAGATTTAGCTAGACACTAAGGCCCCTGACCACACCACAGCAGTTTGTCACATTAACATAATCCAAAGTGATGAGTGATGTTCATTTGTTTCCCTATTATAATGACCTTGCATATAAAACAGTCAGGCATTGTATTTTATGCACTTTCACCCCCTTGCTTATTAGAGGAAATTAGCATTCACATTTGTAATCATGTCCCTTTTAAGTTTAATCACAGGAACACAGTGTATAGAAAGCCAACCAACCTGCATAGCTACGGGAGGAGAGAGAAGCGTGATTCATATTCCATGTGCCATTATACCCAGGTCAGCCTTGTAAAGGGAATCTCAGATCACAAGTTCTATCAAATAAAGCATCACAGGCAGTGCATTAGAGGACAAGAGGGAGAAAGGATGGAATATTAAGGGGAAGGCAAAAATAACATTATGCTTGCAATCTGGTTCATGAGCCAACAAATTGAGCCTGCATGTACTAAAGTAGCATAGAGATGAACCATAAAGATGTCTGACAAGAAGCTAGAGCATAAACATAAGACCATAGCCTTTCTTTTCCTCCCTCCATCCCTGGGAGAGCAGGGTAGAAAGCTATTGCTACTGACCTGATGGTCCTGATGTTCGTGAAGGTCTGTTCGTCATATACCCAACACAACCATATGCTCAGAAAGGTAGCTTTACTGAATGCAACTTAATCGTCCAGCTTGTGATAGTTTCATGTATTAGACCAACAACAAGTATTTCACTTTATTTATGTGGGTTTTCTGCACTCGTGATGGGGGGAAAAATAGTTACATATCAGGATATTATTTTTGACGATATATCGTATTATGACAATTTCGCAAGATTATTTTGTTGCTCATTGGCACTTCATAGCTTGTTCTCCACCTTCATTTTAAATAGGGAGCTAATTTGTTTTCAGCACTTTAATTTCCATGACTGATAAAAACTCTCTTGTCCTTCTGCAGCAGACATACTTGTATGATGAGCAATATATTTGGAACATCGAATCGCAATAAAATCACAGGATCGAATTACAATACATATAGAATCATGAGAATCATATAGAATCATGAATCATCAATACATATAGAATCATGAGAATCATATAGAATCATGAATCATCAATACATATAGAATCATCAATCGTTATACATATCGAATCGGCACCTAAGTATCGTGATAATATCGTATCCTGGGGTCCCTGCCAATTCCCAACCCTAATATGCACAACAAAGAGTTCATATTCACCAATGTCACCTTCCTTGAAAAACAAATCACAACATAAGCTGTATAATATTACATGGGATATCACACAGATTGGTATGTGGAAAATCAATTTCCCTAAAACAAGATTTAACTAATCAACAACTTTCATTTCCAGTCCATCTGATATACAAATTGTGCTTAATGAACCCTGTGAAATCAATTACCTAGGTTGTACTTTGCATGCAGAAGAACCCCAGCGCAGAACTCAAGATGCATACGTAAGCAGACATTAGTCAGTGCAGATTATTTTGCTCCATTTACATTGCATTAGTAGTAGCAACAGCCAACCGGCTGGTGCCCATTTCTCAATCATGTCTGTTGCATTAAAATGCAACTGGGCCACACTAAGCAGCACACCTTACAGCATACCAATAGAGGCTTTCTGTACATCCATTATATCATACATTATATTTCCCTCACTAACTTTAAGCATCAGCTGTCAGAGCAGTTTACCGATCATTGCACCTGTACATAGCCCATCTGTAAATAGGTCACCCAACTACCTCATCCCCAAGTTGTTGTTGTTTAAATTATCCTTTGCACACCAGTATCTCTACTTGCACATTCATTGTGTGTGGCACGCTGCTTTGCTCTATCTTGGCCAGGTCGCAGTTGTAAATAAGAACTTGTTCTCAACTGGCCTACCTGGTTAAATAAAGGTAAAATAAATGAATTCAATGATACAACATGAGATGAAAACAGATACACCCATGGCTGAGGGACATTTGTTTGCTTTTGAAAAGACACATAATATGTAGATATGGAATTGAATCTAACCAATTGATAATGAATGGATAATGTACTGTCTGACTCACAAGAAGAGGTGTAAACCGCAATGCGGTTTGGTGGCACTGAAATGAAAGCATGGAGCTCAAATTAAATGTGATATATGCACCACTTACAGTAGTTCTACTGTAGCCTATACTGTAGGCCTAAATGGACACTGTACTGCCTGTGATCTTCATGTTTCACAGATTTGAAGGATTTTCTCGCCTCCCTCCATATATATATATATGTAGGCCTACACAGTCGATTGTAATATAAAAATAAGTCTAAAGCGTTCAGTAATAATGGAATGAACACACATTACAAAATATTGGGAAGCCATTAACTTTTTCATCCATTCCAATTGAAATGGGTATGCGACAATACGCAACGACTGTTAACTTGCTGAACTGTATATCAAACTTAAATAGCAGATCCATGCCTATTCCGCAAAGTAATGTAGTGTAGAATTTTCAGTCGTTTCTGAGCAGTGGAGCACAAATCTAAATCTGGTGTCATGAATTATTAAAGGCTGCTTTATGGGAGCTTTCTTCAGAGGAGAATATCCAGCACTGTACAAGCTTAAGATCAAACAGGCCATGGAATAATAGGAGCTGAGTTTAATGCTAGAAGTATTTCTACCAAAAGTTGAACGTTTCCCAGTAACCCCTAACAGGGGGGCAGATTCACATTCTGATGTGAAATATAATAGGAAAGGCTATGGCTGACACTGAGGCATCAAGTGAAGACAGACTGAGACAAAGACGGTGTCTCCAGAGACGGTCAGTGTTGGTCACTCCCAAGGCAACCCTCTTTTGAGTGCACAGAAAAGGGGGAAATGGGAGAACTCAACGCACCTAAGTTGATGACAAGATGATGACAAGAGATTGGATTTGTCTCTCCTGAATATCAATAGAAAATAAGAATGCAATGGTTTTGGAAGATAAAGTATCAGGCAGGATGAGTCATCTCTGTCTGTCAGTCTTCCAAATCTGAATGTAACCACCGGTGCTTTAGCAGAAACTACAATTCATAGTTAGAATCTAATAAGCTAAATTCACGCAGGATGAAGAAAGTTAAGGTTATTTTGAATTGGTTTGATTGATCGAGTGCATGTACAGTGCATTCAGAAAGTAATCATACCCCTTGACTTATTCTACATTTTGTGGTGTTAAAGCCTGAATTCAAAATGGAATAAATAGATTTTTGTTCTCACCCCATCTACACACAATACCATAATGACAAAGTGTAAACATGTTTCTAGTCATTTTTGATAAATTATTAAAAATGAAATACAGAAATCAAATGTACATAAGTAACTGAGTTACAATCACCTTTGGCAGTAATTACAGCTGTGAGTCTTTCTGGGTAAGTCTTTTAGAGCTTTCCACACCTGGATTGTACAATATTTGCACATTATTAGCTCTGTCTAATTGGTTGCTGATCATTACTAGACAAGTCTTACCATATATTTTCAAGCAGATCTAAGTCTATACTGTAACTCGGCTAGTGTCTTCTTGGTATGGCAACTTCGGTGTAGATTTGGCCTTGTGTTTTAGGCTCTTATCCTGCTTAAAGGTGAATTAATCTCCTATTGTCTGGTGGAAAGCAGACTGAATCAGGTTTTCCTCTAGGATTTTGCCTGTGCTTAAGTCCATTCTTTTTATTTTCTATCCTAAAAAACTCCCCAGTCCTTAACGATTACAACCATACCCGTAACATGATGCAGCCACCACTACGCTTGAAAATACGGAGAGCGGTACACAGTAATGTGTGTAATTTTTCCAACAATTCTTTACAGACAGATAATTTCACTTAGAATTCACTGTATCACAATTCCAGTGGGTCAGAAGATTACATACGCTAAGTTGACTGTGCCTTAAAACAGCTTGGAAAATTTTAAAAAATGATGTCATAGTTTTAGAAGCTTCTGATAGGCTAATTGACATTATTTGAGTCAATTGGAGGTGTACATGTGGATGTATTTCAAGGCCTACCTTCAAACTTAGTGCCTATTTGCTTGACATCATGGGAAAATCAAAATAAATTAGCCAAGACCTCAGAAAGATATGTAGACCTCCACAATTCTGGTTCATCCTTGGGAGCAATTTCCAAAAGCCTGAAGCTACCACGTTTGTCTGTACAAACAATAGTACGCAAGTATAAACACCATGGGACCACGCAGCCATCATACCGCTCAGGAAGGAGACTCGTTCTGTCTCCTAGAGATGAACGTACTTTGGTGCAAAAAGTGCAAATCAATCCAAAAAACAGCAAAGGACCTTGTGTAGATGCTGGAGGAAACAGGTACAAAAGTATCTATATCCACAGTAAAATGAGTCCTATATCGACATAACCTGAAAGGCCGCTCAGCAAGGAAGAAGCCACTGCTCAAAAACCGCCATAAAAAAGCCAGACTACGGTTTGCAACTGCACACTGGGACTAATATCGTACTTTTTGGAGAAATGTCCTCTGGTGTAATGAAACAAAAATAGATATTTTGGGCCATAATGACCAACGTTATGTTTGAAGGAAAAAGGGGGAGGCTTGCAAGCCGAAGAACACCATCCCAACCGTGAAGCACGGGGGTGGCAGCGTCATGTTGTGGGGGTGCTTTGCTGTAGGAGGGACTGGTGCACTTCATAAAATAGATGGCATCATGAGGACGGAAAATTATGTGGATATATTGAAGAAACATCTCAGGACATCAGTCAGGAAGTTAAAGCTTGGTCGCAAATGGGTCTTCCAAATGGACAATGACCCCAAGCATACTTCCAAAGTTGTGGCAAAATGGCCATCACAAAGCCCTGACCTCAATCCTACAGAAAATGTGTGGGCAGAACTGAAAAAGTGTGTGCGGGCAAGGAGGCCTACAAACCTGAATCAGTTACACCAGCTCTGTCAGGAGGAATGGGCTAAAATTCACCCAACTTATTGTGAGAAACTACCCAAAATGTTTGACCCAAGTTAAACAATTTGAAGGCAATGCTACCAAATACTAATATAGTGTAGTAAGTGTATGTAAACCCCCAGTCCCGCTTTTAATTATCCTTTGCACACCAGTATCTCTACTTGCACATTCATCTTCTGCACATCTGTCACTCCTGTGTTTAATTGCTAAATTGTCATTATTTCGCCTCTATGGCCTATTTATTGCCTTACCTCCCTAATCTTACTACATTTGCACACACTGTATATAGACTTTTCTATTGTGTTGTTGACTGTACATTTGTTTATCCCATGTGTAACTATTGTTGTTTGTGTCACACTGCTTTGCTCTATCTTGGCCAGAGAACTTGTTCTCAACTGGCCCACTTGGTTAAATAAAGGTGAAATAAAATTACAAATAAATAAAGATTAATAAAAAAAATATTGTTTCACACACTTCACCACAGTGTTCTCCACTCTATATAATATGTGTTTATAGATGTGTTGTTGTTAACTTGATGTATTTCTAAAATAAAGTTTCAATAAAATAAGTAATACACTTGAGTTCTTACTGATTCTTTTAGTGGTAAAGACTGACTTCAAAGAGACCATATTCAAGTCCTCCCTCCCCCACTTAGTCTAATAGCTGCTCTCTCTGGCTCCACAACATACCCCCGCCCAGCCAGCGGGCTTACATGTAGAGGATGGTAAGTGCTTACAGCAGAAAGAGACTTGGGACTTGGGAACTGCAGAGGTTGTAAATTCTGTAATATTAAAGCGTTTTTTCCCATTTCTTTTTCCTTTGCATGGTTTGTGGTGTTTTCACTTATGACATTAGATCAATGTTGGCTGATAACTTGGCCCTTATCTTAAGTATTTCACTTCTGTGTTTGGAGACATTGGATCATCATTCTTGTTACGTCTCCTGTTAGTACATTTTATGTAGGGAAGCTAATGATCCATAATGTATGATATTCCTGGGCGAGTGTAAACTTGTATTTGTTATTAACATAGCATTTTTATGTTTTCTATAGTTATATTCTTGAAAATGTATCAATTTACCAATTCGGCCACATGGAGGCCACTTGGGTATATTTGGGCAAGGGCAACTAGGTGACTTCATACTAAATGTCATGTAGCTTGCTCATTCTTGAAGTTATCAGTCTGAAACTTTGCACATACACTGTTGCCCTCTTGTGGACACCATCTAAATTACCTCCAGCTTCCTAGCTGAATGTGGCCTTTCTCTTGCATTTCTAAGATGATGGTACAAAAACGGTTGGTTTTATCTTTGTATTTTCTTTTACCAGATCTAATATGTTATATTCTCCTACATTAATTTCACATGTCCACAAACTTCAAAGTGTTACCTTTCAAATTATATCAAGAATAGGCATATCTTTGCTCGAATGCCTGAGCTACAGACAGTTAGATTTGGGTATATCATTTTAGGCGAAAATTGAAACAAAGGGGCTGATCATGGTGCCGCAGAATTCTATGGCACATTATCTGCACATCTACCATTCCAGTGTTAATTTGCTAAATTGTAATTACTTCGCTACTATGGCCTATTTTTTGCCTTACCTCCTCACGCCATTTGCACACACTGTATATAGACTTTCTTTTTTTTCTTTCTATTGTGTTACTGGCTGTACGCTTGTTTATTCCATGTGTAACTTTGTGTTGTTGTTTGTGTAGCACTGCTTTGCTTTATCTTAGTCAGGTCGCAGTTGTAAATGAGAACTTGTCCTCAACTAGCCTACCTGGTTAAATAAAGGTGAAATACAAAATATATAATAATGTAACTGTGAACCACTGGTACCATTAATGCTAGTTAGTGCTAGTTTGACCACCAGAGAGCATCTTCGAGAAGCACTTGATAGCCTTAAATAGAGGCTGTGCTAGAGAATGCAGGCATGCAGAAGACCGGGTTTCAATTCCCCGATGGGGAGGAAGGAGTAGGCTGTCCTTGTAAATAAGAATTTGTTCTTAACTGATTCCATGTGTGTTATTTCATATTTGTGATGTCTTCACTATTTTCTACAATGTAGAAAATAGTAAAAATAAAGAAAAACCCTGGAATGAGTATGTGTCTAAACGTTTGACTGGTACTTGCTTAATTATTTTCATTAATATTATGGTGTTTCTATTCCAAGAAAAACAAAAAACCCTCTGGGTTTCCGTTAGGATGGAATGGAAAATATGGCACTGTACAACGTGATGGTCGGGAGTACAGTACTGGGCTAATTAGCTAAAGAATCCCTTTGTCATGTGGGAGACTGGGGTTCACCTCTCCGACGTGGAGGAAGGAGTAGGCTGTTCTTATGAATAAGATTTTGTTCTTAATTAACTGACTTGCTTAGTTAAATAAAGGTTACACTAACTTCAATATGCTCTTTAAATAAATAACACCTACACCACTTTTAACAGCACATTACGTAACACTTGTGAGCAGAGGTAAAACCAAGTCATTGTTTAACAAGTCACAAGTAAGTCTCAAGTCTTAGCACTCAAGTCCCAAGTCAAGTTCCAAGTCGAGACAGGCAAGTCCGAGTCAAGTCTCAAGTCAATTCTCAAGTCCTAAACATTGAGTTTCGAGTCCTAAACAAGCCATAATGTGCTCTTCACCAAATGTTTTAGCATTTCATATTTTTAACAAGAGTAATAGTTAGTATATTACATTTATGCAAATCATGAATGCTTTTAATATATGTATTACTTTCCAAATAAACTTTACATTTCCATGGACATACATGGGTAGCCATAAGAAAGATGCTCCTTTGAGACCCCTCTTTCAAAGTCACTAAGATCTCTTCTTCTAGTCATAGTAGCCAAAACAATGAGCATCTGGGCATTTTGGGATGTTAGTTTTTTAATTATCTCAGGAACCACACCTGTGTGGAAGCACCTGCTTTCAATATACTTTGTATCCCTCATTTACTTAAGTGTTTATTTTTGTCAGTTGCCTTTATGTTCTCCTCATCAGTCTGTATGGTTGTGAAATGACTGGTCTGTCCTGACCTTTGGCCCATCATTTTATGTGTAGAAATCATGGTCGTTAGAAATGGAGTCTGTTGAGGCCATATACAGTGCCTTGCGAAAGTTTTCGGCCCCTTTGAACTTTGCGACCTTTTGCCACATTTCAGGCTTCAAACATAAAGATATAAAACTGTATTTTTTTGTGAAGAATCAACAACAAGTGGGACACTTGTGGGACACACACAATCATGAAGTGGAAAGACATTTATTGGATATTTCAAACTTTTTTAACAAATCAAAAACTGAAAAATTGGGCGTGCAAGATTATTCAGCCCCCTTAAGTTAATACTTTGTAGCGCCACCTTTTGCTGCGATTACAGCTGTAAGTCGCTTGGGGTATGTCTCTATCAGTTTTGCACATCGAGAGACTGAAATTTTTTGCAAAACAGCTCGAGCTCAGTGAGGTTGGATGGAGAGCATTTTTCAGCAGTTTTCAGTTCTTTCCACAGATTCTCGATTGGATTCAGGTCTGGACTTTGACTTGGCCATTCTAACACCTGGATATGTTTATTTGTGAACCATTCCATTGTAGTTTTTGCTTTATGTTTTGGATCATTGTCTTGTTGGAAGACAAATCTCCGTCCCAGTCTCAGGTCTTTTGCAGACTCCATCAGGTTTTCTTCCAGAATGGTCCTGTATTTGGCTCCATCCATCTTCCCATCAATTTTAACCATCTTCCCTGTCCCTGCTGAAGAAAAGCAGGCCCAAACCATGATGCTGCCACCACCATGTTTGACAGTGGGGATGGTGTGTTCAGGGTGATGAGCTGTGTTGCTTTTACGCCAAACATAATGTTTTGCATTGTTGCCAAAAAGTTCAATTTGGTTTCATCTGACTAGAGCACCTTCTTCCACATGTTTGGTGTGTCTCCCAGGTGGCTTGTGGCAAACTTTAAACAACACTTTTTATGGATATCTTTAAGAAATGGCTTTCTTCTTGCCACTCTTCCATAAAGGCCAGATTTGTGCAATATACGACTGATTGTTGTCCTATGGACAGAGTCTCCCACCTCAGCTGTAGATCTCTGCAGTTCATCCAGAGTGATCATGGGCCTCTTGGCTGCATCTCTGATCAGTCTTCTCCTTGTATGAGCTGAAAGTTTAGAGGGACGGCCAGGTCTTGGTAGATTTGCAGTGGTCTGATACTCCTTCCATTTCAATATTATCGCTTGCACAGTGCTCCTTGGGATGTTTAAAGCTTGGGAAATCTTTTTGTATCCAAATCCGGCTTTAAACTTCTTCACAACAGTATCTCGGACCTGCCTGGTGTGTTCCTTGTTCTTCATGATGCTCTCTGCGCTTTTAACGGACCTCTGAGACTATCACAGTGCAGGTGCATTTATACGGAGACTTGATTACACACAGGTGGATTGTATTTATCATCATTAGTCATTTAGGTCAACATTGGATCATTCAGAGATCCTCACTGAACTTCTGGAGAGAGTTTGCTGCACTGAAAGTAAAGGGGCTGAATAATTTTGCACGCCCAATTTTTCAGTTTTTGATTTGTTAAAAAAGTTTGCAATATCCAATAAATGTCGTTCCACTTCATGATTGTGTCCCACTTGTTGTTGATTCTTCACAAAAAAATACAGTTTTATATCTTTATGTTTGAAGCCTGAAATGTGGCAAAAGGTCGCAAAGTTCAAGGGGGCCGAATACTTTCACAAGGCACTGTAAGTAAGTTCAATGGAGTGTATTATATGTAAAATGCCATATGGTCCGGGCAGATCCTCAAGGATAAAATCAGTAATTTGATTCAGTTCGAACATGTATTATACTCTTCCTACCATCTCTGCTTCGGCCTCTCCATGTTATAGACATACTGTATGTTTATGTAACCTAGTATCCTTATACCTTTCAACTGTGATTAGTCCTGTATCATCTTTACAATCCTCATTACATTAGAAGTATTGTTTTCACAAGTAAATATTTCAGTTACGCAATCCATTTGAAAAGCTGTTACAGTAGGCTAACAAATGTTAATGGCTTTAGGAACAGAAGTAACATCAGGCAGGATTTAGGCTACCAACTGCCTAACCAGTTGTAGCTCAATCTTGGGTGCAATGATCACGTTCCCCCACTGACTGACTGTGTGGAGGCTAATTGATTTAATGTTACGTTAGCCTACATGCTACACTAGTAAAGTTATAAATGATATAGCTGTCGGCTATATTAGCCACGACTTACCGTTCTTTGTGCAGCTTCAAATGTTGAACAAAGTTGGAAGTTGTTGCGCCTCCGTCTGTCATTTTCTTCCAGCATGTTTTGCAAGTTGCAATCCGTTTTTTGTTGATACAGCGTCGTCTTTATATCCAAAAATAATGATTTTGGGTATCATCTTTCCAAGGGCTCCATCTGAATTCACCTGCCGATGTTCCTCTGCACTGCCACGCACAACATTTTCTCAGCTGGCACAATTTGATTGGCTGCTGTTCGATTCAAACTGTAATTGGGGAGGGTATCAAGTCAGGTCGAGTCATAAGGCTCAAGTCCAAGTTAAGTCACGAGTCAAAGTCGAGTCGCAAGTCATCATATTTGTGAGTCGAGTCTGACTCGAGTCCAGGTCATGTGAGTCGAGCCCACACCTCTGCTAGGCTAGTGAGACTCATGTCGCCTACGGTAGGCCTACAGAATATAAAAAATATGACGTGACTCTTCACCAATAATTACATATAGAGGATTGGAGGATATTTCTGTAATTCAGGGATATTTATTCCCATAGTAATTCGTTATGAATCCATAACTAAATAAACATCAGCACTTTTAAAGTTTTATCAAAAATGAGATGACTGTAGGTTTTTGGTTACGCTCCCTCTAAAAACAGAAATAAATCATTTGAAATAACAAACTGGCTTTATTTACAAATTAGTACAATGTCACAACCCATGTTCAAGATTGGCCTTTTTCTCACTCATTTTACGTTATTTGAAAACAAAATCAACTCCAAAATATTGTTATTTTTTAAACAGTGATTATTATTATTATTATTAATGAAAAATTATATAAAAGCCCCTTGGTTATTCTCACAGATATATTATTAACCCTGTTATTAGCAGGACAATACATATTGCTCATATTGGACATGGCTCTGGAGCGGCACACAATGGGATGTCTTGCAGTTCTAAAGCTGTATGCACTGAAAGCACACAAGGTTCAAGGCACGAGGGCAGGGGATGGGCCGCAGAGCCACGCACAGAAGACAGACCTAGCCCATGGGGGAGAGAGGGAGTCACCCACCCTGCCCCACTGGGTAGCACAGAGCAACACTTTGAGGGGCATTGCACTAATAATGGTGCTGACTAGGGAAACGTTCCCCCTGTTCTTAGTGCCAGTCTGCACATTCAAACTAAAACAATGTAACTAATTATGGCATCTTTATGGTTTTGTTAATAAAATAATGATAAAAATACTCTTTCAAAATGCTGTCTTAGGCGTCTCACAGTACGGACATTGCAATGTATTGCCCTGGCCACATCTGCAGTCCTCATGCCTCCTTGCAGCATGCCTAAGGCAATATGAGTTTATTTAGTTATGGATCCATAAAGAATAAGAATTACTATAGGGATAAATAAATATCCTCTAATCCTCTATATGTAACTGTTGGCAGAGAGCCACATCATATTTTTCGATGTACTGTAGGCCTACCGTAGGCGACATGAGTCTCACTAGTGTTGAGTAATGTGCTGTTAAATGTGGTGTAGGTCTAATTAATTTAAGGAGCATATTGAAGTTAGAAGCAATAGCCTGCAACTATTTTAGCACCGTTTCACACAGCTCTGAGACAAGCGTGGGGACTGGTCTTGATAAATCAATGAGATATTTATTTTGACTGAATCTCCATTTTGGTATTGGTTTGAATACAATTAATGGTGTAGAAATGTTATACTCTTAGTGTAACCTTTATTTAACTAGGAAAGTCAGTTAAGAACAAATGCTTATTTACAAGGACAGCCTACTCCTTCCTCCCCGTTGGGGAATTGAGCCCTGGTCTCCCACATGCCAGCACGACACAGGGATTCTTTAGCTAAATAGCCCAGTACTGTAGCCTATTCCCGACCGTCACAGTGCCATATGTGCAGCACAATATTTTCCATTCCATCCTAACAAAAACCCAGAGGGTTTTTCGTTTTTCTTGGAATAGAAACACCATAACATTAAGCAAAATTTCTTAAAAACAATCCCATATACTATGTTCTTACAAAAAAAGGTTTTACATTCTCAAACACGGCCCCTATTGAAGGCTATCAAATGCTTCTCAAAGATTCCCTCTGATGGTCAAACTTGCACTAACTAGCATTAATGTTACCAGTTGTTGACACTTAAAAAACGTGCCATAGAATTCTGCGGCACCATGCAAGCTCTGCCGCAGTACGCTGCAATTTTAAAGGACGAACCACTGTATATATATACCCACCCTGCCCTCGTGCCTATATATATATAATTTTTTTGAGGGGTAAGATCAGTTTTAATACTGCAGATAGATTGTAGCTTCCATCAACGTAATTGTCTGCATCATTTCGAATTTCCCATATATGTTTTTGTAAATATATGTATACAATGCCTTCAGAAGTTGTTTAGACCCCTTGACTTTTTCCACATTTTGTTACATTACAGCCTTATTAAAAATGTATTAACTTGTTTTTCCCTCATCAATCTACACACAATACCCCGTAATGACAAAGCCCAAACATTTTTTTTGACAACTTTGCAAATGTATTAAAAAAAAGGTAATATTACATTTACATAAGTATTCAGATCTTTTACTTGAAGCACCTTTGGCAGCGACAAGCTTGGCACACCTGTATTTGGGGAGTTTCTTCCATTTTTCTCTGCAGACCCTCTCAAGCTCTGTCAGGTTGGATGGGGAGCTTTGCTACACAGCTATTTTCAGGTCTCTCCAGAGATGTTAGATCAGGTTCAAGTTCGGGCTCTGGCTGGGCCACTCAAGGACATTCAGAGACTTGTCCCGAATCCACACCAGCGTTGTCTTGGATATGTGCTTAGGGTTGTTGTCCTGTTGGAAGGTGAACCTTCACCTCAGTCTGAGGTCCTAAGCTCTCTGTACTTAGCTCCAATCATCATGCCATGATCCTGACCAGTCTCCCAGTCCCTGCCGCTCAAAAATAACCCCACAGAATGATGCGGCCACCACCATGCTTCACCTTAGAAATGGTGCCAGGTTTCCTCCAGACATGAGGCTTGGCATTCAGGCCAAAGAGTTCAATCTTGGTTTCATCAGACAAAATAATGTTTTTCTCACAGTTTGAGAGTCTTTAGGTGCCCATTGGCAAACTCCAAGATGGCTATCATGTGCCTTTTACTGAGGAGTGGCTTCCGTCTGGCCACGCTCATGAAGGCCTGATTGGTGGAGTGACCATCGGGTTCTTGGTCACCTCCCTGACCAAAGCCATTCTCCCCCGATTGATCAGTTTGGCCGGGTGGGCCAGATCTAGGAAGAGTCTTGGTGATTCCTAACTTCTTCCATGTAAGAATGATGGAGGTCTTGTGTCTTCAATGCTGCAGAACTTGTTTGGTACCCTTCCTCAGATCTGAGCCTCTTGTGCCTATGGAAAATTCCATGGCTTGGTTTTTGCTCTAACATGCACTGTCAACTGTGGGATCTTAAATAGACAGGTATGTGCCTTTCCAAATCATGTCTAATCAATTGGAACATTTGTAGAACTTGTAGAACTTGATCAATGAAAACAGGATGCCCCTGAGCTCACAACTAAGGGTCTGAATACTTGTGTAAATAATGTATTTCAGTTATTTTTGTTAATAGATTTGAAAAAATGCATAAACTCTGTTTTTGCTTTGTCATTATGGGGTATTGTGTGTAGATTGCAGAGAAATGTTATGATAAGGCTGTAATGCAACAAAATGTGGAAAAAGTTAAGGGGTCTGAATACTTTCCGAAGGCACTGTATATATATATATATATATATATTTTCCATTCAAAGGGTTTTCTTTATTTTTACTATTTTATACATTGTAGAATAATAGTAAACACACCAAAACTATGAAATAACACAAATGGAATCATGTAAACTCAGCAAAAAAAGAAACGTCCCTTTATCAGGACCCTGTCTTTCAAAGATAATTCATAAAAATCCAAATTACTTCACATATCTTCATTGTAAAGGGTTTAAACACTGTTTCTCATTCTTGTTCAATGAACCATAAACAATTAAAGAACATGCACCTGTGGAACGGGCGTTAAGACACAAACAGCTTACAGCTGGTAGGCAATTAAGGTCACAGTTATGAAAACTTAGGACACTAAAGAGGCCTTTCTACTGACTCTGAAAACACGAAAAGAAAGATGCCCAGGGTCCCTGCTCATCTGCGTGAACATGCCTTTGGCGTGCTGCAAGGAGGCATGAGGACTGCAGATGTTGCCAGGGCAATAAATTGCAATGTCCGTACTGTGAGACGCCTAAGACAGCACTACAGGGAGACAGGACGGACCTCTGATCATCCTCGCAGTGGCAGACCACATGTAACAACACCTGCACAGGATCGGTACATCCGAACATCACACCTGCGGGACAGGTACAGGAGGGCAACAACAACTGCCCAAGTTACACCAGGAACACACAATCCCTCCATCAGTGCTCAGACTGTCCGCAATACTTATCTTCCACCATAATTTGCAAATAAATTCATTAAAAATCCTACAATGTGATTTTCTGGAATATTTTCTTCTCATTTTGTCTGTCATAGTTGAAGTGTACCTATGATGAAAATTACAGGCCTCTATCATATTTTTAAGTGGGAGAACCTGCACAATTGGTGGCTGACTAAATACTTTTTTGCCCCACTGTATATATATATATATATAACATTCTATTGGTTGCAAGAATCAGTTCATAAAGCATGTGCCATGGAATAGGTACATCGACAATCTATTCCAAACTATTTTGCAATCTACTCTATTTGGCACAGCTGTCAATTTTTTGGTCCTTAAATGAACATGGTACAGTTTTCAATTTATCACAGTTTTCTTTTAATTTTGGTCAACAAACAACTTGAATACTTCTTGACTCAAGACATTTAAGTTATACATTTTTTGTTAATTTGTAAAAATGTCTAAAAACATAATTTCACTTGAACATTATGGGGTACTGTGTGTAGGCCAGTGACAAAATATATATATATATTTAATCCATTTTAAAATCAGGCTTTAACACAACAACATTTTTTAAAAGTGTGAATACTTTCTGAGGGCATCGTAGCTAGCTAGGTGTAAGTTTATTCATGTAAAGTTTAGCCTGCTAATAATTGTGCAATAATTAAATTACAGTTGGTAAGTACCAGGTTATGAGCTGTTTTGCATTTACACTATAATCTATCCTTGCGATATAAAATGAAAAAGAAAGTTGAGAGAAACACATTTGTAGTGAAACTAAGTACTTGTCTATCACTGAAATGTTTAACATATCACAGAGATGGGTAAATTAAGTGGCTATTTTATCAGTGCACATGGGGCTCATTTTCATTTTACACAGCCTATTTATTTTTTATCATTGCAGTTGAAGTTAGCGAACAGATACAGCTGAATTGCAATGGTGTCTAAGCAATTCTGAAACTTATAATGAGAATCAAGAGAAGGTGAAGTGTTTTGCTTTCAAGACAGATAAACCCAAGAGCTGGAGTTAACAGCTTTTTCTGGGGAGAGAAAATGATTTTCCAATTTAAAACAGCTATAAATTAAAGGCCAGTAATTCAGTTTCTCTCTGCAGAATCTCTCTTCACTAGACTGAATGTGTCTATAAAATTCTGAAAGAAAAGTAGGTTGCTAAAATGCACTTAATTTGGCATGATAGAATGAGTCCATGCTTCAGTGAATGTAATTGAATCTGTGACCTATTTCTTCAGAAGAAAATTGTCTCCCGGGTTATTTGTCACCATAAATTTTAATGGAATTCAATAGACTGTCACAGAATGTATAAATTGTCAACTGATTGTTAGCATTTTTCTTTTTCATTTTGTAGATGATTTAATTGTTACATATGTGTGGTTTGTTATTGTGGTCTAACAGCATGTAAACACGCAGTGCACTGGTAGTAAATCCTCAGTGTGTCAGGCACATGAGGCACATATTTTTGAAAATATATTGTTCTCCAATAAATTGTACCACTTCAGAAATTACCTTAAATATTTAACCATAACAGAACTTTGAACTGATTGTAGCAACATCATAGTCTTCCACCTCTAACTATGGGCCGCAGGTAGCCTGGTGGGTAGGAGCGTTGGGCCAGTAAATCGAAAGGTTGCTGGATCGAATATTCAAGCTGACACGGTAAACATCTGTTGTTCTGGCCCTGAGCAAGGCAGTTAACCCACTGTTCCTCAGGTGCTGTGGATGTTGATTAAGGTAGCCCTCTGCACCACTCTGTTTCAGAGGGGTTGGGTTAAATGTGGAAGACACATTTCAGTTGAATGCATTCAGTTGTACAACTAACTAGGTATCCCCTTGGTATCCCCTAGTTTAGTACAAGGCAGTGCCTTGTACTAAATCCCACTGGAGATTAGACTAGCCATGCCCAGTTGCTTCAGGATCTTTAGCACAAACCCTCTTATTAGTGGACACTGTTTTTTTCACGTTGCTTGAGTAACACATACCATGACAAGCACATGATCTGACCATAAAGAGAGATAATACAGGAGTGTGTTGAACAGAGATGACATGCAGGTGAAATGAAAGGACTGCTATTAGGAAGTCGTCCATCCATCTGTCAATGCATTAGAAAATGAGTACAAATTCTAAAACAGGTGTGTCACAGAAAAGCAGGTGTTTGGCAATGGAACAGCACACAAAACCCAGCAGAGATTGTCTGCTTTGTCTGTTTTTTTTTTTTTTTTACATTTACATAGCAATTTATTGCACATAATGACTGAATCTGTAAAGTGATGTCAAAGGCAGACACATCATCCACCCCATTGTTCTCTGAACAACAATCTTAAGTAGTAATCACCATCATCAAATCAGTTGGTAAATGTACTGCAATGGAAGTCTAAAAATACATTATAAAGCTGAATAAATCTCCCCTGTATCTCTCAGTTTTGAAAATTGTGAAATACACTCATCCATGCAGCAATATCCTCAGTAGATAAAAGCAGGAGTTGGACAGCATGACTCAGACCTATGAGGTTGTTGACATGTACCCAAGTGAGAGGCTCCTTTCCACCCGGAGACACGATGATAAACAGGAGGAGACAGGCCTTGTCAAACGTTTAAAAATAAAGTGGAGAGAGAATTCCTGCTCTCTGGGTACGCCTCGGGCCATGGAGGGTCATCTTCAGACAGACATCCTTCTGAGAGGACTGTAGGGGATGGTTTTCTGGGCACAGATTATGCATAGTCCTGGACTAAAATGCAATTTCAAATGAAATTAAAAGGGCTTTTAGTCCAATACTAGGTTTAATCTGTGTCAGGAAACTGACCCTTGATGTATTAGATTACAGATTAATCTATAATAATTTGCCATTCAGGCTGTAAACATGTTCTGTAGTACTAAAGTGTATACTCCATTGATACTCTACTTTATGCACTATACGAAAACAGAAGCACCAACCTTGTCTGTCTGTGTATTTCTTTTCATTTGTTTGAGTAATGACAAACACAGCTGAAATGACTCTGCTGATAAGGGTTGAAAAATACATTAAGTTATTACAGATTGTTTTCTGTGGCTAAAACGGGGCCTCCACTCACTCAATTAAGTCAAAATGAGAATGTTCTCTATTCTCTCACAGCAAAACACTGTTTATCACTGAGAGTTCAATTGGTTGGCCCTCTGTGGAAATGTTATCATTTCACACTAATGAGTTCCTAGACGTTTTTAATGTCTCTAATTCTTGTTAATTAAATGTAGCCAAAGCTCACTCCATCTGGTAACTTGTAAGGAAAGTAAAATTAGGTCACTGTTATCATTGTAGGCTACTCTAATTTGTTAAGCAAAATGTCAGAGCAAATGTTTTGTATTGCAATGCATTTTGCATGAAAGCATTATCTAGCAGTGAGGTAAATCATAAATGATTCACCCAAAACACCACGCACCATACATGCACTCGCAGGATGTTCAAATTGAACAATAATCACATTTTATATTACATACAGTTGAAGTCCGAAGTTTACATACACTTAGGTTGAAGTCATTAAAACTCGTTTTTCAACCACTCCACAAATTTCTTGTTAAGAAACTAAGGTTTTGGCAAGTCGGTTAGGACATCTACTTTCTGCATGACACAAGTAATTTTCCCAATAATTATTTACAGACAGATTATTTCACTTAGAATTCATTGTACAGCAATTCCAGTGGGTGAGAAGTTTACATACACTAAGTTGACTGTGCCTTTAAACAGCTTAGAAAATTCAAAAAAATGATGTCATGGCTGTACCTGTGGATGTATTTCAAGGCCTACCCTCAAACTCAGTGCCTATTTGCTTGACATCATGGGAAAATCAAAATAAATCAGCCAAGACCTCAGAAAAATATGTAGACCTCCACAAGTTTGGTTCATCCTTTGTAGCAATTTCCAAATGCCTGAAGCTACCAAGTTAATCTGTACAAACAATAGTAGGCAAGTATAAACACTATGGGACCACGAATCCATCATACCGCTCAGGAAGGAGACGCATTCTGTCTCCTAGAGATGGACATACTTTGGTGCGAAAAGTGCAAATGAATCTCAGAAAAATAGCAAAGGACCTTGTGAAGATGCTGGAGGAAACTGGTACAAAAGTATCTATATCCACAGTAAAAGGAGTCCTATATCGACATAACCTGAAAGGCCGCTCAGCAACGAAGAAGTCACTGCTCCAAAACTGCCATAAAAAAGCCAGACTACGGTTTGCAACTGAGCATGGGGACAAAGATCATACTTTTTTGAGAAATGTCCTCTGGTCTGATGAAACAAAAATAGATATTTTGGGCCTAATGACCATCGCTATGTTTGGAGGGAAAAGGGGGAGGCTTGCAAGCCGAAGAACACCATCCCAACCGTGAAGCACGGGGGTGGCAGCATCATGTTGTGGGGGTGCTTTGCTGCAGGAGGGACTGGTGCACTTCACAAAATAGATGGCATCATGAGGACGGAAAATTATGTGGATATATTGAAGCAACATCTCAAGACATCAGTCAGGAAGTTAAAGCTTGGTCGCAAATGGGTCTTCAATGTCCTCAAGACGTCAGTGACCCCAAGCATACTTCCAAAGTTGTGGCAAAATGGCTTAAGGACAACAAAGTCAAAATATTGGAGTGGCCATCACAAAGCCCTGACCTCAATTCTATAGAACATTTGTGGGCAGAACTTAAAAAGTGTGTGCGAGCAAGGAGGCCTACAAACCTGACTCAGTTACACCAGCTCTGTCAGAAGGAATGGGACAAAATTCACCCAACTTATTGTGGGAAGCTTGTGGAAGGCTACCTGAAACGTTTGACCCAAATTAAACCATTTGAAGGCAATGCTACCAAATCCTAATTGAGTATATGTAAACTTCTGACCCACTGGGAATGTGATGAAAGAAATAAAAGCTGAAATAAATCATTCTCTCTACTATTATTCTGACATTTCAAATTCTTAAAATAAAATGGTGATCCTAACTGACCTAAAACAGGGATTTTTACTAGGATTAAATGTCAGAAATTGTGAAAAACTGAGTTTAAATGTATTTGGCTAAGGTGTATGTAAACTTCCGACTTCAACTGTAAATTACCTGTGATATGAAGACATTAGGGCTGGAAATTGTCAGGCACTTCACGATACGATATTATCACAATACTTAGGTGCCGATACGATATGTATTACGATTCTATATGCATTGCGTTTCGATACTGCAATTGTTTTTGCGATTTGTGTGTTTCAAGCATTTTTTTACATTGTCTGCTGCAGAGGGACAAGAGAGAGCCATGAGAAAACTACTTTTGATCAGTCATGAAGATAGTAACTGAGAACATGTTGTCTCACTATTTAAAAAGAAGATGGAGAACAAGCTATAGGATGAGAAATACCAGCATTCCGGTTGCAGGTACAACCAACTAGCGCTAGCTAACGTTAACAAAAAAAATCACAAAAAATAATATTGCGATACTGTACTGTATACATCCCCCCCATCCCTAGTAGAGCTCTGCTACCCGACCTGAGCCCAACGAGCCACGACATTATACATTGGGTCAGGGCTGCGTAGGGCCAATAACTAGGTACGGGCAGGGCTTGGGTATCTCTAAATTGATCAAACATTTTGAAGCTGAGCCATTTGCCTGTGCTCTGCTAAGCAGTACAGTCATATCTGACTAAGATCATAACATGGTGTCAGAAGTGCTTCTACCTCGTCAAATATAAGACAAGAGAGATTTTTTCACAGAAATTAATAATGTTCCATGAGTTTTGAGTGACGAAGAGTAGCTAACAGCTAACTGCTCTCTCATGTCTCTTCTTTGAGCAGAGCAGCCCAAGTGGAGCCGTTGCTACGGATACTCACAGATTCAGAGCATCATGAGCAGAGCGCATGCAGAGGGAGCAGCACGCAGGGAGCGAGTGACAGACAGAGAGGAGCAGCTAATGGATTTACTGACAGAGGATGTTATTTCTGATTTTGCCTGATTTCGCCATAAATTTGGCAATCGGGCCTTGTTAGGTGGCATAGGTAGCATCTTGCATAAAGACAGCACTTTCTTGATTCATATCCAAATCCAAAGTAAATAGTTTAATATGTTAATTTCAGTGAGGGGGTATATGACTCATGGCTATTTATACACGCTGTATCTGCATAATACTGGCTATAATTGACTGGTACAGTGGGGCAAAAAAGTATTTAGTCAGCCACCAATTGTGCAAGTTCTCCCACTTAAAAAGATGAGAGAGGCCTGTAATTTCCATCATAGGTACACTTCAACTATGACAGACAAAATGCGAGAGAAAAAAATCCAGAAAATCACATTGTAGGATTTTTAATGAATTTATTTGCAAATTATGGTGGAAAATAATTATTTGGTCAATAACAAAAGTTTATCTCAATACTTTGTTATATACTCTTTGTTGGCAATGACAGAGGTCAAACGTTTTCTGTAAGTCTTCACAAGGTTTTCACACACTGTTGCTGGTATTTTGGCCCATTCATCCATGCAGATCTCCTCTAGAGCAGTGATGTTTTGGGGCTGTTGCTGGGCAACACAGACTTTCAACTCCCTCCAAAGATTTTCTATGGGGTTGAGATCTGGAGACTGGGTAGGCCACTCCAGGACCTTGAAATGCTTGTTTCAAAGCCACTCCTTCGTTGCCCGGGCAGTGTGTTTGGGATCATTGTCATGCTGAAAGACCCAGCCACGTTTCATCTTCAATGCCCTTGCTGATGGAAGGAGGTTTTCACTCAAAATCTCACGATACATGGCCCCATTCATTCTTTCCTTTACACGGATCAGTCGTCCTGGTCCCTTTGCAGAAAAACAGCCCCAAAGCATGATGTTTCCACCCCCATGCTTCACAGTAGGTATGGTGTTATTTGGATGCAACTCAGCATTCTTTGTCCTCCAAACACAACGAGTTGAGTTTTTTACCAAAAAGTTATATTTTGGTTTCATCTGACCATATGACATTCTCCCAATCTTCTTCTGGATCATCCAAATGCTCTCTAGCAAACTTCAGACGGGCCTGGACATGTACTGGCTTAAGCAGGGGGACACGTCTGGCACTGCAGGATTTGAGTCGCTGGAGGCGTGGTGTGTTATTGATGTAGGCTGTGTTACTTTGGTCCCAGCTCTCTGCAGGTCATTCACTAGGGCCCCCCGTGTGGTTCTGGGATTTTCGCTCACCGTTCTTGTGATCATTTTGACCCCACGGGGTGAGATCTTGCGTGGAGCCCCAGATCGAGGGAGATTATCAGTGGTCTTGTATGTCTTCCATTTCCTAATAATTGCTCCCACAGTTGATTTCTTCAAACCAAGCTGCTTACCTATTGCAGATTCAGTCTTCCCAGCCTGGTGCAGGTCTACAATTTTGTTTCTGGTGTCCTTTGACAACTCTTTGGTCTTGGCCATAGTGGAGTTTGGAGTGTGACTGTTTGAGGTTGTGGACAGGTGTCTTTTATACTGATAACAAGTTCAAACAGGTGCCATTAATTCAGGTAACGAGTGGAGGACAGAGGAGCCTCTTAAAGAAGAAGTTACATGTCTGTGAGAGCCAGAAATCTTGCTTGTTTGTAGGAGACCAAATACTTATTTTCCACCATAATTTGCAAATAAATTCATTAAAAATCCTACAATGTGATTTTCAGGATTTTTTTCTCTCGCATTTTGTCTGTCATAGTTGAAGTGTACCTATGATGGAAATTACAGGCCTCTCTCATCTTTTTAAGTGGGAGAACTTGCACAATTGGTGGCTGACTAAATACTTTTTTGCCCCACTGTATATGGATACTGACTACAAGATGTCAGCTTCATGATATACAAACTGGAGGAAAAACATTCTGAATGATCTAACTGGGCAAGTCATCCCCTATAACATTGTCAGAGGATGTAATGCTTCATGATGTTAAGTAATGCAGTATACCAGGGATGTAGGTGCTAACAGACCCAAACTGTTTTTGTGCCCTCTGCCACTGTGTCGTGTCTTTACTATCATTAAATGAAGACTTTTAGTTGTTATCAAAGATTCTCTGTAATTAGTATTACGCGATTAAACTGATTAATCGTGTAACTGTAATTAACTAGGAAGTCGGGGCACCAAGGAAAATATTCAGATTACAAAGTTATTATTTCCTAATATAACTCTTCAGATATTTTATATCTGATCAATTAGTCTTCGAATTAATGAATTATTTACTCATTTACCTCATGTTAGTCTCATTCCAAACGTCGTAAATTGTTGGTTATCTGCACAAACCCAGTCTTCACTATGAGTCATCCATACATCAATTGTCTTAAATCATTTATTTACTAACTAAGTAATTCACAGAAATGCATAAACAAACAAACAAAGTAAATATGGTTACAAGAAATGATAGGGGAATGTGCCCTAGTGGGCTAAACCGGCATGGCGGCTTGTTAGACAAAAAGGGGAGTGGGGGTCAGCTGAGAAGTCACTACAGAATTGATAATTATAACAATTGAGCACATGAACGCTCACTCATTTGGGAACAATCGCAATCAATATATATATATATATTTACGCTCAGTATGTCATCTTGATCGCTGTTGAAAAGTTTGTTTCTTTTGTAGAATTGTCCATCTCTCTCTCTCTGTCATGGTTAGAGTGGATAGTTCAGATTGACATTCATTCATGTTGTTGTAGAATGGATGTTTTGGTGGTTGTCGTTCTTTGCGTTCAATGATACCGAATTCCTAGCTGCAGACTAGTAATTAGTATCAAAGACATGTTCTTATTCTGTCGGTATCGATAGTCTAAGTGTCTAACCATGTGGTATGGTTAAAAGATTCAGCAATCTTCTGCAACCTTCGTCCTCTCATGATTGAGAGAAAACATGGTCTAGTGAGAACTTCTCAAATTTGGGGTTTTATTTGAGAGTTGCAGAAAAGGGCCTGTCCCAGGATGCCTGACCCTAAGTGGGCTCATGGGCGGTCCTCTGATTTAGTTAAACTCAAAAGGGAATGGGAGTTTCCTTCATTAAACAACCCAAAATCACATTACACAATCTTACAAACAGTATCATCCTCACTCATTCATCTTATACAACAATTAGATGTAAACCTCATATTTGAGGCTATTCTATAAACAGCGTTATGGTAATGTGGCCACACCGTCTCTCATGAGTTGTACAAACTTGTACCAAACGGACCAGTTCCTTGCTGGATTCTTCACCGATCTTTTATACTTTCTCCGGAACATAAATGTTGTTCGGACCTCAAGTTCTGTGAGGTGGAAGAAATTCCTTTGTTCTCTATGAAACTTCACTCTGTCTCTATACTGTGGCCATGAGGAGACAATCTCTTCCAGGAATTTACGACCTCTCTGACCACAGCAGCCTAGTTGTAGGAGGCAGGTACCATGCTGTACCCAAAGAGGGCAACGTCATGACAACTGGAATCACATTTTTATTAGTTGTTGATTAAGACGTCATGTTTGACTCATGTCAGAGTAAATGTCTACATAAAGGTGACTTAAGCACCAAATGGGTCCGTAACATTTGACTGCAATGCTAACTGTGCTTTTAAAATGTGCAACCCTTAATCTCTGATGCCTTTCATGAAGCACTAACTGTATGTTCCTGCATAAATATGATTTTCACAAGAGAAAGAGAGCTTCATTTAAGAGAGAGAGCTTCATTTAAACCAGAAGATCTTTCCCAAGGGAACAAGAGAAAGAGGACTGGGAGAGAAATTACAATCCTACATTACAATTGAGAATACATTCAGATGTGTTATTATTCCATAAGCATTAGTTATTAAATTAGCCCAGCAATGTTTCTCTACTTACTGTTTGATTATGGCACCATGAAATACTAGTGACATCCTTAGTGACACAGGGAGAGAGGGATTTAATATGAATCAAGAATCAGAGACCTGCCTGCACACTGCACAGGCTGAACGGGACTGGAGGAATTAAATGGCAACACTTTTCTTGATCTATGTCTGCTACAAGGCTTTTTGATGCAATTTCCTCTGCTAGATTTGAGGGACTCTTTTTAATAGAGAGTAGGGCAGAGCAGAGCCAAGGAAAATGGAATTGAATGAAAAAGCCTTGCCTGCAGGAATCAAACAGAGCAGCTACACACAGCAGCATTTACTTTCCCTTGCTCTCTCTCATGTGCCCGGAGAACAAAAATGCAATATGGATATAATCTTCCACTTGACTGGTGCTTTACAAGGAAATCATTGTCCTTGTCTTAATACAAGGCTCAGAGCCATGGTGTAAAAATGAATTTATTTCTCTCCCCTGAAATGATCAGATTGTCACAACGATTACCATCAAGGAAGAGTAATAATGCACACTGTTTATTATTATTAATGACAAACTAGGCTTCCTTTGGACGCATCAGCAGAGGGAGAGAGGAGGGCGAAAGGACAGTGTTTCTGCCATAGCAATCCAATCCAACGGTGTGAGGCCTCCCGATGAGAACAGACATGATTTAACTGTACTGTAGTAGCACCACATGTTAAAGAGCCCTCTGCCTCTGGAATCACCTATTGCAGCACATCCAAACCCTGTCACAGCAGCTCACTATGAGGAAGAACAAACACACTCTTTGTTTCCACGGACCGTTTTCTCCTCTAAGTGCTACTGTGGAATGACTGGAGGTGAATTAAACACATACTTACTAGCCGGGAACCTGCTATTGAGGTTCTTGCAGGAGGGCCCGACTTTTAGAGAGATTTCAATCCCATCAGAAAGCCTCCAGCTGTGGATTCTTCTCAGCTCAGAGCTAAGCTCTGTTTGTCTGAGGGAAGCCATGGGCTGCAATCCAAATGCCATCTTATTCCCTACATAATGTGCTACTTTTGACCTTGACCAAAGCCCTATGGGCCCTGGTCAAACGTAGTGCATTATATAGGGATAGGGTGCCATTTGTGAAGCCATGTTGTCTCTGGTCATTGTAGCTACGCTTCAATGGGGAACCTAATGGCCTGTAATGATGTCTTGTTTTGCTCTGACTATGGATGATAGTATGTGTCTTATTCAACTGCATAGTGATTTTATTGTAGTTGTTTGTTCTAAACATGCACTGTTCTCCAGATGGAAAGTGAAAGTACCTGCAGCTATTCTCAATTTCAGGTTAGAACCTACTGTCAATGTCATCTGAAGAAGTCAAGGGTATTATCCTGTATCCAAGTTTCAACATTCAAATGTATCCAACTTGGGATAAATCAAAAAGATGAATCTCTGTGTCATGGGACAATAGACAACAAAGTAATATTCTTCCATGTGGAATAATTAGAGCCGAAACAATTCCTATGATGATGCTAGACAACATGATAACATAGTGATCAATAAAGTCAGTATCACAACCATATCATATTCCTTCAGACACCGGAGGAAATCCACATTTGCATATTATTTTATTTTATTTTCAATTGCTACCTGCCAAGTACATTTCTAATCCAAAACAGGTTAACTTCTTCGAGATAGGGGGCGCTCTTTTAATTTTTGGATAAAAAACGTTCCCGTTTTAAACAAGATATTTTGTCACGAAAAGATGCTCGACTATGCATGTAATTGACAGCTTTGGAAAGAAAAAACTCTGACGTTTCCAAAACTGCAAAGATATGATCTGTGAGTGCCCCAGAACTAATGCTACAGACGAACCAAGATGAAATTTCATACAGGAAATGGTCCAGATTTTGAATGCCCTGTGTTCCAATTTCTCCTTATATGGCTGTGAATGCGCCAGGAATGAGCCTGCACTTTCTGTCGTTTCCCCAAGGTGTCTGCAGCATTGTGACGTATTTGTAGGCATATCATTGGAAGATTGACCATAAGAGACTACATTTACCAGGTGTCCGCCCGGTGTCCTCCGTCGAAATTATTGCGTAATCTCCAGGTCCATGCACGTTCCATTTTCTTCAGAAGAGAAACCAAACTGCCACGAATGATTTATCGTCGATAGATATGTGAAAAACACCTTGAGGATTGATTCTAAACAACGTTTGCCATGTTTCTGTCGATATTATGGAGTTAATTTTGAAAAAAGTTTGCGTTGTAATGAATTAATTTTCTTTTTTTTTCTTACCCAAACGTGATGAACAAAACAGAGCGATTTGTCCTACACAAATAATCTTTTGGGAAAAACTGAACATTTGCTATCTAACTGAGAGTCTCCTCATTGAAAACATCTGAAGTTCTTCAAAGGTAAATGATTTTATTTGAATGTTTTTCTTGTTTTTGTGAAAATGTTGCATGCTGAATGCTAAGGTTAAATGCTATGCTAGGCTATCAATACTCTTACACAAATGCTTGTTTAGCTATGGTTCAAAAGCATATTTTGAAAATCTGAGATGACAGTGTTGTTAACAAAAGGCTAAGCTTGAGAGCTAATATATTTATTTAATTTCATTTGCGATTTTCATGAATAGTTAAAGTTGCGTTATGCTAATGAGCTTGCGGAGATAATTACACTCCTGGTTACAGGTTTTTTTCATAGCCAAACGTGATGAACAAAACGGAGTGCTTTGTCCTACACAAATAATATTTTTGGAAAAACTGAACATTTGCTATTTAACTGAGAGTCTCCTCATTGAAAACATCTGAAGTTCTTCAAAGGTAAATGATTTTATTTGAATGCTTTTCTTGTTTTTGTGAAAATGTTGCATGCTGAATGCTAGGCTTAATGCTATGCTAGGCTATCAATACTCTTACACAAATGCTTGTTTAGCTATGGTTCAAAAGCATATTTTGAAAATCTGAGATGACAGTGTTGTTAACAAAAGGCTAAGCTTGAGAGCAAATATATTTATTTAATTTCATTTGCGATTTTCATGAATAGTTAACATTGCGTTATGGTAATGAGCTTGAGGCTATAAATAGGATCCCGGATACGGGATTGCTCGTCGCAACAGGTTAATGGCTCATTTAAGCATTCATTCTTTAACAAATGTTGACATGGGACATGTTAAGATGCGTTTGTCAATGCATTCTAAAGGGAGGGAAAGTCGTCCAGAAAAGAGTAGCAAGGGATGAGACCACTATTAAGAAACCTCGCTAATCCCTATTCCCTAGCATGGGGTAAACACTCCGTTCCTTGAAGTAATACAGACAGTAAGGATACATCATCATTTGCATAGGTTAATTAAAAGCAGAGTCCTACTTTCCGATTCCCATTGATTGTGATGATGTGAATATTAATGAATAAACAATTCATTTACATGCAGCTATTAATGCGTTCAGTCTTTTCATAGCTGCTTCCGTCTTGGATGCTTTGTAAACTGCTGGATCTTTGAGCGCATTGCCTGCACACAAGACTAACAAATAATAGGTCTATCTATTAATTCACAGAAAATAATGACTCCCAATACCAGTTACAGGGACGAATGTCACTTTAAAAATATGTATTATTATGCATTCAGATGTCAAATTCTGATTCAGTCCACAGTGAATAGGTTAGTTACTGAATGTACCCCATGGACAAGCTTCTGTAATGGCACAGCAGTAATAGACTATATCACAAATGAAACCTTGAGCATGGATATACAGATACTTGCTTGATCACATGGATCACCATGCACAAGCACAAACCCCAGGATGCTTTATAAAGTGTATGCTCCCTCCTGGCCCACCAAAAACACATCTATAACAGGTAGCTCCTGTGGTTGCTGTTTATTAAGTCTTGTAGCAATTATAACTGCACAGCTGCTCAACCGGATGCCTGTGCTCCCTGCTCTGAAGTCATGCTGCCAAATTAAACCTGACAAACAGTAAGTATGTTATCAACAACTTGTCCATCAGTAAGGATAACAGTATAATGCCTGAAATGCATGAGGAGTTAGTTAGTGCAGTTTACGAACAGTAACATCTCATCCATGATGAGCATGGTTGGAGAAGCATGGCATTGAATGAGTCAATGAAGATGATGAGAAAATAAAACACAGCTAATGCAACAACCTGGATAAATACTAGGACACGCGGTAGCTGGGTTTGGACCACTTTGGCAAACATGTACATTGTTCAATGTGGCGTAGTCGTGAGGATTTTGATCAACTCTATGAAACAAGAGAGGTCAGCTCCATTGAAAATACACTAACACACAAACGTGCACACACAAATACATGGATACACATGCACAAACACACACAGTGAGAGCAGCATAACTCCACTGTGATTGAATTGTGATGTGCTGCAATGCAGATGGAATTTTTCATCTTCCTCAGCAGAGGGCAAAAAGGTAATATTCCCTCCATTTTAGCCAGGTCCTTCTCTCTTATCTCAGCACCCTCCAGTCAAAAAGGCATGATCATCATTCCTTTCCATTTTATTCCTCTTTTCTGCTTGACAATTTCATATACTTCAAAATTCATGATCTCATCACAATGTAGAAATTGATTTAGCATGCTGGTGATTTTCTTTCATCTCAGAAGCCCATTCCATTTGGATTTTATACTTTGAAGGCTGCAAAAAGATGTGATGAATTTTCACACCGTTCAATGATGTTCTAAATCAAGTCAGATTTGATGGTACTTCTTCCACCATACAGACAGAGGGTCCGATAAATCTTTACAAGATAATAAACCCTCACTAACATTGGAGTCCTTTAGTATTACACGCCAGGACACAAGTAGAGGGCTTGAGAAACAGCACGGTAGACAATCCCAACATAAAATGCAAATAAATAATATTTTAAAGCTTTGATGATTCAATGGCAAATCTTTTACATGTGTGCACTGCCCTGTTTCTTTTCTAAACGTGCATCCCAATTATCATAGGGATTTATGTACATTTACATTCTATGGGAAGAGACAAATGAATAAATGTATTGCAATGATGTGATTTAGATCAGGGGGAGAGAATTGAATGAATCAATATGAATATAATGTTGCCTTGAAAGACACCCTGCTGAGGTTGAGGCAACATAATATTTGATAGGTGGCATTTGCAAATCGCTTTGAAAGGCTCCATTAATCTTCTCAACTGGATGATGCTCTGGGACATACATGGGTACCAAATGACACCCTATTCCCTATTCCCTATAGTACTTTTGACCCTATGGGCCCTGATCATAAGTAGTCCACTATATAGGGAATAGGGCACAATTTGGGACTCAGATCATGCAACTGAGTTGGAAATGACTTGTCATCCTCACAGCAGTGCACTGAAACATTTTTAATGGCTGTATAATTGTTTTTTCTGATTAGTTAAAAGAGGGTGTTTGTTTGTCTATTTATTTACATGCTCTGTTAACAAGGACAGTGTTTGTCGTGACCCAATTTCCCCTGCAGTACACAGTTGAGGGTGATGAAATCCCTTTGGGCTGTATGAACAACCTTGGAAATGGAGAAAAGAGACACGGAAAACCTTCAAGTGATGCTTCTTTGCCATTAATCAAAGGTGTCCCCTTCACAAAGAACAACTAACTCCATGAACAACTAACTCCATGAACAACTAACTCCAAAACTTCAATGGTTTCTCCTTATTTCCCTGTCTTATCGGCACCTACTGTAGATTGCAGTGAAGATACTACAATCAATAACTGCAAGACTTGAAGAGAATGCTTTAGCAACACACTTGTGAACACCTGGTTGTGTTTCTATGATCTAATATTATATAATAAAGTGTCACTACAATGAATCCATACTGAGTATACAGCTGAGAAACAACAAAAGCTAAGACCATATAGGTCAAGAATATCAAAGTACCATGTAAAAGCAGCTTTCAAGAGCCCTTATTGACATGCCATGCCATTACGCATGCCAATAAGTGTTCTACAATCTAAATAGTACATTGAATATACACTGACTAAAAATATAAACACAACATGCAACATTTTGAAAGATTTCTCTGAGATACAGTTCATAAAAGGAAAACAGTCAATTGAAATGCATTCATTAGGCCCTAAACTACACTCCTAGACAAAAAAAGTGCTATGTAGAACCTAAAAGGGTTCTTCGGCTGTCCCCATAGGAGAACCCTTTGAAGAACCCTTTTGGAATACTTTTTTCTAAGAGTGTATGGATTTCACATGACTGGGAATACAGATATGCATCTGTTGGTCACAGATATATATATAGTTTAAAGTAGGGGTGTGGTTCAGAAAACCAGTCAGTATCTGGTGTGACCACTATTTGCCTCATGCAGCGCGACACATCTCCTTCGCATAGAGTGGATCAGGCTTTTGATTGTGGCCTGTAGAATGTTGTCCAACTCCTCTTCAATGGCTGTACGAAGTTGCTGGATATTTGCAGGAACTGGAATACGCTGTCGTACATGTCGATCCAGAGCATCCCAAACCTGCTCAATGGGTGATATGTCTGGTGAGTATGCAGGCCATGGAAGAACTGAGACATTTTCTAGGAATTGTGTACAGATCCTTGCGACATGGGTCAATGCATTATCATGCTGAAACATGATATGATGGCGGTGGATGAATGGCACAACATTGGGCATCGTCACGGTATCTCTGTGCATTCAAATTGCCATTGATAAACTGAAATTGTGTTAGTTTCCATAGCTTATGCCTGCTCTTACCATAACCACACCATCACCATGGGGCACTCTGTTCACAACATTGACATCAGCAAACCTCTCACCCACACGACGCCAAACACGATGTCTGTCATCTGCCTGGTATAGCTGAAACCAGGATTCATCCTTGAAGAGCACACTTCTCAAGCGTGCCAGTGGCCATCGAAGGTGAGCATTTGCCCACTGAAGTCGGTTATGATGCCAAACTGCATTTAGCTCAAGACCCAGGTGAGGACGACGGGCAGTTGAACATCCCTGAGACGATTTCTGACATTTTAGAGTGGCCTGATGATCATGCTGTTTAAACAGCTCCTTGATATGCCACGCCTGTCCGGTTGGATGGACTATCTTGGCAAAGGAGAAATGTTCACTAACAGGGATGTAAACTAATTTGTGTACAAAATTAGAGTGAAATAAGCTTTTTTGTGCGTATGCACTTATATTTTTGATTAGTGTAGTTACTGACACTTTCATTTGTAAGTCAAGAACAAGAATATTAGAGAACAGAGTGTGCTGCTGGAACCTGTGCAAAGGTTAAATCTCCATTCATTCAAACCTATAATTATATTGTACTTGCCCTACTTTCAGAGGTTTAAAAATAACTCCTTTTCAATGAGCAGATGTTTGCATTTTAACAGCAGCTGTCATATCCGGGCGCAGGCTGGCTTGTAACACTCAAACTCCTGGTAATTGAGAGGTAGTTTTGCTTGTCAAGTGAAGAAATACATTTGTCACAACAAACTGCTCCTGCCACTAACAGAATTTATTGATAAGGGGGAAAGATTTTTTTTCAGCATCCTGGAAATAATTGTAACTTTTTGGTCATGAAGCCCTGAGCTCCAGCGACTGTGCTATCGGGGAGCTAGGGCTTTAAATAGACACCCTTCATCAGACCATATCCAAACTCTTCTGTCATGCCTGGGCCCAGGCCTGGGCTCTGCTGTACTGCAGACATGTCTGGTAGAGGGAAGTAGGGCTATTCACAAACACTTGGATGAAAAACCACAAATCCAAATCAGTGAATCCAGTATCAAACCACAGTACAAGTAGCCCTATTGTATTTACTAGGTGCCATTCTATTTCAGTAAAACAGTCCCCATTTCTTTAAACCCAAAGACTTCACTTCTCTCTATTCTGTCCATCAGATTATTGTTATTATGTAATCCACAAGATTCCCTGTCCAAACATGTCAGAGTGACACTGGCTGTGTTCTGTACTATGTATATAGATGTGCTAGACATCATCAATCATCTACAAGGCTTTTCAAACACAGAAATAGAATAGCAATATATATAATAAGCTTTGCTAGTTACTTATACAATTGTATGCTCCTCATTTGTTTTGAATAGCAAGCATCATCATACAATACTTATGGAAGGACCTTAATGAATTCCAACTTTATTTACTAACAGGACAAATATAAGCACCCCTATTTGACCTTTAACATACTTACAACTCTCTTCTCTTCAGTAAGTAGTATTGCCCATAAGCACTTAGCACACACACTTTTCCTTGTTGTTTAACTCTAAAAACAACAGGGAAATGCCATTAATTAATAGCATATTCAATATCCAGAGGTGGCTCACCAAGCTATAACTAGGCCATATCCCTTGCACAATTCTTTGATTATTTGTCCACAAGTACTATTAGCTACTTAAATATAGTGAATTGCAGAACTGAACTTGTGGTGGCCTGGTGGAAACAACAGAACAAGGAAAAACATGCTTGTTCACTTTAAGTGTGCCCTCTAAAATGTCCAATGCTTCCTCCATAAAAAGACACCAGCAAGCCTTGTGTTGGTTGTGAACATCAACCCACACCCGAGTTCAGGATGGAACCAGATCTAAACACAACAGAATGAACCTGATCAGCCAAGTCCCCTGGGAATCTGCTAATGTGCCAAAGAGGCTCAAGTTCACAAGCAACAAAAACCAAGGATGCAAGCCACCTGCTGCTGACTGAACAATGCAACAAGCGATGGCTACAGGGCTACAGGTCACAGAGGCAGGCAGCACTCAAAGCCAAACACACTGCTGACTGCCCACTGCTACGTGAGTATGGAGCTCTGACAAAGAGAGACTGGTTAGAACACCATCAATAATTAACCATATTGCTCATAACAGCATGGCTTTATTAAATGGCCAGGCATATGTCTGTCTGACTGTCTGTCAATGATGGTAACAAATAAACAATGCATCTTATGAGATGATGCTAGTGGTCAGTTGTACAGTCATCTGCAGTATTTGGAAATGTACAAACTCGGTCAGAATTTTACTCTGGCATCAAATTGCTTGGCTGTTTGAAGCAGACCCTGGTTAGCTGTAACATGAAAACACAAAGGACTTAGTCATTGTGAGGGCTATCCATTCCAGTTCTGTTGAGTTAGAGACTTTAGAGTTAGACCTATCCATCCCCAATATATATATATATATATATATGCATGCTGAACAACCCTACCCTTCTACTTAAACAACCCTACGTATATTAAACTACCCCAAATCATATCAAATGTCACCTATTGAGTAACTTCTTCTGCTATTTGCTTTTGAATGGGCAACCCCATGGGACCAGAGAAGTGACCTTAGAGAGTTTAGGGGTTGGGGCTTTCAGTCGAGACAACCTGCTGACCCCCTTCAGACACTCAGGGCTCTTTTATGAACAATGTGCTTTTCATAGAATCATACTTCTTATATGTCAACATAAAGGAATCTCAGAAGTTCTACCAGTGTTCATCATTCTACCAAGTCACAGGAAGCCCAATATGGTCATTTATAGTGGTAGCTCTAACATAAAACCCGATACTTGTTTTTGAAAGATAATATTCCAAACAGTTTGGCTTCTTTAATCGTCAGTTATTTTAGTTCTCCAGAAGACTTCACCATGACAACTCTATAGTAGTGAGCTCTCTCTCTGTCTATGTTTCCATCCAGTGACTGCTGCTGGTCTGCTCTGGTCCATCCTGCTGCTGACATACCAAAGCCTTCAATAATGACTGCTATTTTAGGCGCTGGTGACAGGAGATATGATCCTAAATATCAATGCTCCATTCAATCCACATTCCTTCCAGATTAACGGAGGTGCAGCGGCTCAAAATGTGCATCGCCATGTGGAACGCTAAAATAATCTGTTGTCGAATATCAGGCAACTTTTCAAGAAGGAAAGAGAAGGAAGGTCAATGATTTAAGTGTAGCTGTTCAGCAACGTCTCAAACTGAAAGAGAGCTCAACCCAGCATCTCAATGAGTAATCTATTCTCCAAAAGAACAGGTAGCCTACTGACAGAGGAGGCAATGTCTGTGGAATCAGCTCAGTACCCCCAACACACACACACACACATAGACCGAGAGGATACACACGCACATACTGAGCCCCCTGTTGTGTGTATTAGTCACTCATATATTTATTTGCGACTGGCAGTGCCAGTTTCACATATGAATGAATGGGAACAGGAAATTGCACCTGCCTCTTTGTTCTCTGCCCTGAGGGGGACCTCAGTGTTTGTCCTAAAGCACTCAGGGGTGTAGTTAGTAGGGTTAGTCTTTGAGCCACACAACCACTGAACATGATTAAAGAGACTTTCCCCTTTCTATTTAAAGGGCTAAAAGTAAAGATGTTAAACCAACTCACTCTGGAAGCAGCAGGTTGAACATGCGTCAGGGATACAAAACAATACTTTAAGCTGAAAGCTTCTCTATCCCACTCTCTCTCACACTCTCTCTTTATCACTCAATAACTACCTCACTCACTCAACCTCTCTCTATTTCTCCCCCTCTCTCCCCTCTCTCTTTCTCCCTCTTTCTCTCTTTCTCCCTCTCTCTCTCTCTCATTCTCCCTCCCCCTCTCTTCGTCTTTTTCACTCTCCCTCTCTTTTTCTCCCTCTCTCTCTTTCTCCCTCTCTCTCTTTCTCCCTCCCCCTCTCTTTGTCTTTTTCACTCTCCCTCTCTTTTTCTCCCTCTCTCTTTCTCCCTCTCTCTCTTTCTACCTCTCTTCTTCTCCCTCTCTCTTGCTCTCTCTTTCTCCCTCTCTCTCTCTATCCTCTCTCTCTCACTCTCCCTCTCCCTCTAACTCACTCCCTCTCTCTCTCTTTCTCACACATACACAGAGGAGATAAAGCATTAGGCATCATTCCAAGCACATTAGCATATTTTTAAAGCAGTCTGATTAAAGAGGGATGCTAAAATAGAAATAATTTAAAGCAGAATTGGATACAGTAAGAGGGATAATGTGTGTGTTGTTAAAATGCAAGACAGCATCCCAGACTCTTTACTGAGAAATGTTCTTCTCACACACACACACACACACACACACACACACACACACACACACACACACACACACACACACACACACACACACACACACACACACACACACACACACACACACACACACACACACAGAGCTTCTACTCCCTTCTCCCCATCTACTTAGCTAGTTCCTCCACTCCCGTCCTGAGAGAGAGATGGGAGCAGTAGAAGGAGAATAAAGAAGGCATCTGTTTTGAGCCAGGTCAGTCATGCCCTGTTTGGGATGGCTGGAATTGGAGATCCCAGGATAAACAGCAGCAGCTCCCGAGACACGGGCCTGTTAGTCATGTTTGAATACTGCAATGGAAGAACCCAGTCATGGGCTCGTTTGTAAGTGTTAATTCTTTACCTGTTGCTGGAGGCTAAGCATCACAATAACTAGATTCAGCTGGTTTGGTTTTAAGCTCATGGGTACTGCAGGCTGGCAGATGCAACACATTGCACTACATTATGTTATGGAAATTAGCTAGGCCAGACAAAATAACTTGCAGTACGATGAAAAGGGAGCTTGATCTAGGCTATCCGAGGGCAATACGATGTCTGAAATGTATTTCAATAGCAGATCCTAATCATGACTGCACCTGTGGTTTCGTTCCAGATCTAAAGCCAAAAGGGCAGTTCTTCAAAAAACACCCAACAAAATAGAGAAACCACAGTAATCACCATATAAATGACCCAAGTAACATCCCAACTCATTGGGGACCTAGTTTTCTCCTTACAGCCGGTTCTGCAGCACATTACTGAGAGCATTTAGGACATAAATATGCTGTCTTTTCTGTTTTTCATTTCACCATCTTTTTGTTCTGATCACTGATTTCTATTCCCAAGGACAGCCTATACTGTCTCCACTGGCAGAGGCATGAGTGAACAGCTGCCTCCTTGTGTTTAGAGTGGCTACAGGTAATCAACAATGCATCCACTTGCGCAGGACTCTGCAGAGGGAATAGCTTTCAGCAGCACTGGATGATTGAATGTATTAGTCTTTGAATGGCAAACTGATTAGGGAGGTTCACAAAACGTTCATGGCCATTGCATGATATCCTCTGAGAAATATGTTTTTTTTACATTTAGGATTAATAATTTTTATATCTAACCATATCCATTCAAGTGGTGTACACTGACCAAATGACATGCACACAATGAATGCATTGTTCAGATAGAGTATTCACAGTCACACAGTGACACAGTCTCTTTCAGTAAATGTAGCTCTGGTCTGAGCTGCCAATATGAAGAAGCTGTTTCAGTAGGCCTAAGCACGAGGTGGGTGATGATTAGTGTCTCTGTGGTATCTGCAGAGCTGAAACTGTTCTGAGTTTAATGATAAGAGACAGGATCAGGACCTCAGTGATGTCCGTTCAGGACATACATATGCTGCTGGGGGCCAGTCAACATGGGAGATTGGGAGATATTATGTAGTTAAATAGATCACTTTTCCATTCTCTAGCTAACACACACAGGCACACACACACACACACACACACACGCACCCACCCACACACACACCTGTTTCTGCACCAACTGTAATCACAGGCCAAAGGCAAACCAAACTAGACCAAACCTAACAGACAAAATAACAAAGCACTGTTCAGCACTAGTACTGTTTATTATTCTTCCTGCTCCACATAACCACCATCTCCTGAAATAACTCATGTACCAACGGTGACATTAAATGTTCTCTACTTCGTCTTTGCTTTAAGGCACTGAATCTAATGAGCTTTATCTTCTTTGTAGCAACGTTTGGCTGAGCGTCTCTTGAGATTCTGGACCTAGTGTTAAAAACAAAGCACATGAAATCGAGGCTTGGGAATGAAGAAAAACAGAAATCTAGTCTGAAACGGTCTTTGTTTTCTATATGGCAGTCATGTACATTTTACAGCTAATGAACAATTTGGCATGAGCACAGTGCTGTATTGTTAGTGCCAGCACTCGAGATTGTGGCAACAACAGACTAGGCAGAACAAATAGAGTGCACCGTGAACATGTTAGAGATGAATCAGGTTGTCAACACAAGCTAAAGCACAGCCTTTCTGCATCTCACATTTTAATTATCAGCTCGCTTTTTTAAAGGGCTCAGTAGACGGAGAAGATTGTGAAAACATGAGTGGAACTGAAATGAGACATGACTTGTTTTCCAATGGATATAGAGATTAAATGACAATATTATAGGTGATATAAAAAATGCACTGTAGGTATAATACAAAACTGAAATAAGAACCGTGAACCTTTCACTTTGTTATATGCAGTACATTAGTCAAATTTCTCAATCAAAACAAAATGTTAGCTAAAGTACGGTAGAGTTACGATGAAAGCAGTGGGCACAGAGGTAAAGCGGTTGTGAATCATCAATGTTATTTTGTCTCCAGGCTACCGCACACCTTTATGTAGTGACCTTCTCCTGTTCTGCTTCGCCAGTAACTGTCAGCATCACAACAACCATAATAGACACAGAATCTCTGCTTTCAGTAAATTTCTCAAAACCTCACAAGAGACGTTTTTCAAAAACATGTAGATTTAGCGTCTAAAATATTGCATTTTGCAGAAGAACAAGTTTAATGAACAATATGAGGATGAGGATTTAGATGAGTATATCGTCATGCTATAATTTAAAAAAAAAGTTAACTCAATGTTTGCATGACGGTGCTTGAATGTCTGGCATACTAATATACCAACTAGGGCCATATCAGCAGCTTGTCTGTCACGCCTTGGCCTTAGAGATCCTTTTAATTATCTATTTGTTTAGGTCAGGGTGTGACTAGGGTGGGCACTCTATGTTTTCTATTTCTTTGTTGGCCGGGTATGGTTCCCAGTCAGAGGCAGCTGTCTATCGTTGTCTCTGATTGGGGATCATACTTAGGCAGCCTTTTTTCCACCTGTAGTTTGTGGGATCTTGATTTTGGTACTGTGCTGTTTAGCCCTACTAGATGTTATGTTTCATTTTGTATGTTTTTTTTTCGGTGTTCATTTAATAAATTCAAATGTACGCCTACCATGCTGCACCTTGATCCGATCCTTCCATCGACGAACGTAACGGTCACGGATCCCTCCAGAACGTTCATCACGAACACCTGTCTCCTATTCCCACTGAAGACTATTTGTATATACAGTTGAAGTTTACACATACACTTAGGTTGGAGTCATTAAAATTCGTTTTTCAACCACTCCACAAATTTCCTGTTAACAAACTATAGTTTTGGCAAGTTGGTTAGGACATCTACTTTGTGCATGACACAAGTCATTTTTCCAACAATTGCTAACAGACAGATTATTTCACTTATAATTCACTGTATCACAATTCTAGTGGGTCAGACGTTTACATACACTAAGTTGACTGTCCCATTAAACAGCTGGGAAAATTCCAGAAAATTATGTCATGACTTTAGAAGCTTCTGATAGGCAATAGTACGCAAGTACTATACAAACAATAGTATGCAAGTATAAACACCATGGGACCACGAAGCCGTCATATGGATCAGGAAGGAGATGCGTTCTGTCTCCTAGAGATGAACGTACTTTGGTGCGAAAAGTGCAAATCAATCCCAGAACAACAGCAAAGGACCTTGTGAAGATGCTAGAGGAAACAGGTACAAAAGTATCTATATCCACAGTAAAACGAGTCCTATATCGACATAACCTGAAAGGCCGCTCAGCAAGGAAGAAGCCACTGCTCCAAAACCACTATAAAAAAAGCCAGACTATGGTTTGCAACTGCACATGGGGAAAATGATCGTACTTTTTGGAGAAATGTCCTCTGGTCTGATGAAACAAAGATAGATATTTTGGGCCATAATGACCATCGTTATGTTTAGAGGAAAAGGGGGAGGCTTGCAAGCCGAAGAACACCATCCCAACCGTGAAGCAGGTGGCAGCATCATGTTGTGGGGTTGCTTTGCTGCAGGATGGACTGGTGTACTTCACAAAATAGATGGCATCATGAGGACGGAAAATTATGTGGATATATTGAAGCAACATCTCAAGACATCAGTCAGGAAGTTAAAGCTTGGTCGCAAATGGGTCTTCAAAATGGACAATGACCTCAAGCATTCTTCTAAAGTTGTGGCAAAATGGCTGAAGGACAACAAAGTCAAGGTATTGGAGTGGCCAAACCCTGACCTCAATCCTATAGAACATTTGTGGGCAGAACTGAAAAAGTGTGTGCGAGCAAGGAGGCCTACAAACCTGACTCAATTACACCAACTCTGTCAGGAGGAAAGGCCAAAATTCACCCAACCTATTGTGTGAAGCTTGTGGAAGGCTACCCAAAATATTTGACTCAAGTTAAAGAATTTGAAGTCAAACATAACAAATACTAATTGAGTGTATGTAAACGTCTGACCCACTGGGAATGTGATGAAAGAAAGAAATGCTGAAATAAATCATTCTCTCTGTTATTATTCTGACATTTCACATTCTTAAAATAAAGTGGTGATCCTAACTGACCTAAAACAGGGAATATTTATTTGGATTAAATGTCAGGAATTGTGAAAAACTGAGTTTAAATGTATTTGGCTAAGGTGTATGTAAACTTCAGACTTCAACTGTATGTGCCCTTTGGTTTCCATGGTCTTGTCGATTATTGTTACATGTCCGTTGGTGCATGAGTACCTGTGCTGTTTGTTTTGGGCTTTCGTGCCCTTGTGGATTGCGCAGATGATTACGGGTCTCGTCCCATGTGATAATCATTTTGTGTTATTTATTCGAGGTACTCCTCGCTCTTTTGTTTGGGTTTCAACCTTGTGTTTTGTGTATGTGTTTGTTTGGTCTTCGTTCCAATGCCTTTACACGGCACATCGTAATTTTGGGTGTAATAAAAAAAACTATTACGCATTCCTGCGCTTGTCTCCCGAATCATTGTTACCAACGTGACACAGCTGCAATGGTTATGTCACGCCCCGATCTTAGAGATCCTTGATATTCTCTATGTTTGGTTAGGTCAGGGTGTGATTTGGGTGGGCATTCTATGTTCTCTATTTCTTTGTGTTTGGCCGAGTGTGGTTCCCAATCAGAGGCAGCTGTCTTTCATTGTCTCTGATTGGGGATCATACTTAGGCAGCCCTTTTCCCTCCTTCAGTGTAGGATCTTGGCTTTGTTTGAGTGCATGTAGTTTGCACTATGAAGCGGTTTGTTCGTTGTATTGTTTTTCTTGGTGGAACATTTAAATAAAATAACGTATGCCTACCACGCTGCACCTTGGTCTCCTGATGACAAACGTTACAGGTTAGCTTACAAAGCAAAACTTTACCTTTTAACATTTCTTCTCCAGGAGAAAGTTACATTTTCTAATTTACATGGCATAATTGCCAGCATATAGAAGCTGTAAAGAAACAGAGATACACGCATGAACTAATTGGAGTGTAAGCGAGCTAATTATAACCTAATTACAGGCCCGGCTTACCTTACCTCTATTAGCACACAGTGGGTTGGATAATATGGGTGAAATAACTACTCATGCTTTAGCCAAGAATCATCAGCTAAGGGCTATTTTTAGCATGTAATCCAATTAATTGACAGCACCTTTGCTATTTTACCTTACTATTAATCCAATCAAGAGATAGAACCTTGCTTTGTTACCTGACTATCCAGCTCATTTGGATTTGTTTACACAATCTACAACTCATTGGATTATTTCATCAACATTACATTACAGCCACTGTGGGCAAATCAAATCAAATCAAATGTATTTATATAGCCCTTCGTACATCAGCTGATATCTCAAAGTGCTGTACAGAAACCCAGCCTAAAACCCCAAACAGCAAGCAATGCAGGTGTAGAAGCAAATCAATATAATGCATGATGGTAGTTTTCTGGAGGGACTATTTTTCTCCCTATACAATAAAGAGTGGAACCAGACAGTTTTATAAGCCAGGATGTTACACAGCCCTAGGTTGATAGTCTACACTCTTAGAAAAAAGGGTTACAAAAGGGTTCTTCAGCTGTACCCATAGGAGAACCCTCTGTGGAAAGGGTTCTTAATGAAACCCAAAAGGGCTTTACCTGAAACCAAAAGGGATATTCTACCTGGAACCAAAAAGGGTTCTTCAAATGGTTCTATGGGGACAGCTGAATAACCATTTTAGGTTCTAGATTGCACCTTTTTCTAAAGTTGATATCTTTGAAGTGAGGAAGCTGGTTAAATTGCCTATTCATTTTACAACTTTTAGAACATCCATGCAATATATTCCAAATAGGAGTCCTCTTCTTCACCACTTAACTTCCAGTAATGCAGCCAATGTACCTCTTTCTTTCTCTTTCCCTCCTAAGTACTTTGTTATCCACCAGTGGACAGCCTGGAGCAGTATAGCAAGAGCCTGCTACAGTTGTATGTATTGCGCTGGATTACAATCACAGATGACAGCCCAGACAAGTTTGAGGCAGATGGTTCTTAACATGGCATCAGTTACAAGGAAACCCTTTCGTCCTTTGTTTTCATCCTTTGTGCTCACTGCACACCAGACATCGCATCACTAGAATCCCATTTTTCACAATCGGCCATTACAGTGAACCTAACTGCAAGGCAGATGTCAGATGGATGGCCCGTGTAAGGGCCCTACCCTTTTCAAATGGTTTGTTTTATTTGTTTACTGGTTATCTTGAGCTGATCCTCACTTAGAAACAGGTCAAGGTCAAGTGGTGATGCTCTGGCAGTGGATCCCTAGCGTGATGACAGCACTGCCAAAAATACCGGCTTTGTCTATCTCCAGACCTCTCGCTACACTTCACTGTTTTCTCAAAAGAAGTATGAGTGATGAGCGTCCATACTGTTTGGTCTTCGGAAATCTCCTATCATGGAGTTTGTTTTGAAAAGGAGAGAGAGGTAGAAAACAGAGGCGAGACTGTTTGTGACATGGAAGCATGATGCAAGACCACGAGCAGCTGGCTAAACAGTGTCTGAAAGACCAGAGGAGTCCAGCTGCAGCTCTTTAGGGGTAGTTAGAGGCTGAATGAGACTATTTGAAATCCTGCTACTCTATCTACCCTTTCTATGGTGATCTCACATCTACTTATGAAATATTGTACATACACAGTTTATTCCCAAACTACCATCACTGAGGATTATATCACATCAAAATCTAAGCCTCACTGAGTTGTTAGAGCTCAATTTATCAGACTCAAACCATAAGTCTTCACAAAGTAAATGTCACGTATGCTCCCTCTCCGGCCTCTAGGTCATCAGGCTGCTAATTATCCTGCACACCTGTCCCCGTCGTTTTGCGCACCTGCCCCTCATGACACTCACCTGGAATCCATCACCTCCTTGATTAGCTTCCCTATATCTGTCACTCCCCTTGGTTCATGACTCTGTTTCATGTCGGTGCGTTGTTTGTGTTTCGTGTTTATTGTTTTGTTTATTTATTAAAACACTCACTCACCCCCTGTACTTGCTTTCAGACTCTCGCATATTTTCACAAACACTGGCTATCTACAGTCCCCATAGTGACATGAGTATGCTATAATAACTCCATTATCATTTATCATACAACAGATTTTCAGTCTCACATTATGAGGATTTGTTTATCCTCTCTGAACATCTCTTATGTAGAGCTTAATAAACTTGGCTATTGCAGTGAACAGATTGAGGCAAACAATGGAGTCATGTATGCCTGCACAAACTCTGAAGTATCATCAGAATATTCACTGCAATTACACAACAGTTTGGAACTTGATTAGATAGTGAAACTATTGGGCAAGGTAACAATCTGACCAAAAAGAAAGACCCTAGCAATAACTGTGTTCTTATATTACCCTAATTGAAATAAATGACTAATAAAGGCTCTATAAACACTTTTATGAAATGTAATATTCCAGGATTAAGATCAATAAATTCAACTTGTCGCTCTTGCTGCTGGTGATTCTCTGATCCACCTCTACGCAGACGACACCATTCTGTATACTTCTGGCTCTTCTTTGGACACTGTGTTAACTAACCTCCAGACGAGCTTCAATGCCATACAACTCTCCTTCTGTGGCCTCCAACTGCTCTTAAATGCAAGTAAAACTAAATGCATGCTCTTCAACCGATCGATGCCCACACCTGCCCGCCTGTCCAGCATCACTACTCTGGATAGTTCTTACTTAGAATATGTGGACAATTACAAATACCTAGGTGTCTGGTTAGACTGTAAACTCTCCTTCCAGACTCACATTAAGCATTGCCAATCCAAAATCAAATCTAGAATTGGCTTCCTATTTCGCAACATAGCATCCTTCACTCATGCTGCCAAACATACCCTCGTAAAACTGACTATCCTACCAATCCTTGACTTCGGCGATGTCATCTATAAAATAACCTCTGACACTCTACTCGGCAAATTGGATGCAGTCTATCACAGTGCATTCCGTTTTGTCACCAAAGCCCCATTTACTACCCACCACTGTGACCTGTATGCTCTCGTTGGCTGGCCCTCGCTTCATATTCGTCGCCAAACCCACTGGCTCCAGGTCATCTATAAGTCTTTGCTAGGTAAAGCTCCGCCTTATCTCAGCTCACTGGTCACCATAGCAGCACCCACTCGTAGCACGTGCTCCAGCAGGTATATCTCACTGGTCACCCCCAAAGCCAATTCCTCCTTTGGTCGTCTTTCCTTCCAGTTCTCTACTGGCCTACCTGGTTAAATAAAGGTGAAATACAAAATAAATACATAAATGAGCTTTGATCTCTCTGGGCCTGACCAGCTGACGTTTGATCTCCCTGGGCCTGACCAGCTGACGTTTGATCTCTCTAGGCCTGACCAGCTGACGTTTGATCTCTCTGGGCCTGACCAGCTGACTTTTGATCTCTCTAGGCCTGACCAGCTGACGGATAGAGTCATTGACATTTCATTCTATTCCACACAGTTAGTCAATGCCTACAAAGATAGAGCAACCACATATTAAATGGAACTGCTGTGTATAGGAGATTCACTGAGCAGAGAGATCATACCCGATACAGCAATTCACTAATTAACACTAGGCTACTTTATTTTTTTATGTTCTATAAAATAACATCCTTTTAGGTCTTTTGGTCTTCTATGTTAGATGGTGAAAAATCAGTTCAGCTGTGCTCTATAAAAACAAAACAATGAACTCTTTATAACCAAAATGTAACCAAACCAACTGAGATTATTTTACCTCCACTCTTTTCCTTTTCATAATAGAACTGGTAACAAGTTGAGGAGTTTAAGGAGGCCAAATGGTGAGTGAGTCAGATAAGAAAACGGCCCAATAATTATGCCCATGCTGAGTCCGTATGAAAAGAGAGAATTCAGCAGCTGCTGCCTTCCTGAATAACCTGGAGTTGCATTGCCTGCCAGCCGAAAACATTTAGCAAGCTATATAGAGGCGCATGGTACAGTACACCTGTATCACTTTACCTTGAGTAGAAAACCACAGAAATGTTGTTGGGGGGGATGGCGGGATCCCCCAGACCTCACATCAATAGAAAATACATTCATATTGAGTCTTTATGAATATTATAAAGAACATGGCTAGAATAAGCATGATATCATTATTCTAGAGTGCTTTCAGAAAGTATTCATATCTCTTGACTTATTCCACGTTGTTGTGTTACAGCTTGAATTCAAAATTGCTTAAATAAATAAAAATCTCAGCCATCTACACCAAATACCCCATAATGACCAAGTGAAAAAATGTTTTTAGAAATGTTTGCAAACTTATGGGAAATTAAATACAGAAATATATAATTTACTGTGTTAACAACCCTCCAGGCAAGCTTCAATGCCATACAACTCTCCTTCCGTGGCCTCCAATTGCTCTTAAATACAAGTAAAACTAAATGCATGCTCTTCAACCGATCGCTACCTGCACCTACCAGCCTGTCCAACATCACTACTCTGGACGGCTCTGACTTAGAATACGTGGACAACTACAAATACTTAGGTGTCTGGTTAGACTGTAAACTCTCCTTCCAGACCCATATCAAACATCTCCAATCCAAAGTTAAATCTAGAATTGGCTTCCTATTTCGCAACAAAGCATCCTTCACTCATGCTGCCAAACATACCCTTGTAAAACTGACCATCCTACCAGTCCTCGACTTTGGCGATGTCATTTACAAAATAGCCTCCAATACCCTACTCAACAAATTGGATGCAGTCTATCACAGTGCAATCCGTTTTATCACCAAAGCCCCATATACTACCCACCATTGCGACCTGTACGCTCTCGTTGGCTGGCCCTCGCTTCATACTCGTCGCCAAACCCACTGGCTCCATGTCATCTACAAGACCCTGCTAGGTAAAGTCCCCCTTATCTCAGCTCGCTGGTCACCATAGCATCTCCCACCTGTAGCACACGCTCCAGCAGGTATATCTCTCTAGTCACCCCCAAAACCAATTCTTTCTTTGGCCGCCTCTCCTTCCAGTTCTCTGCTGCCAATGACTGGAACGAACTACAAAAATCTCTGAAACTGGAAACACTTATCTCCCTCACTAGCTTTAAGCACCAACTGTCAGAGCAGCTCACAGATTACTGCACCTGTACATAGCCCACCTATAATTTAGCCCAAACAACTACCTCTTTCCCAACTGTATTTAATTTTTATTTATTTATTTATTTTGCTCCTTTGCACCCCATTATTTTTATTTCTACTTTGCACATTCTTCCATTGCAAAACTACCATTCCAGTGTTTTACTTGCTATATTGTATTTACTTTGCCACCATGGCCTTTTTTGCCTTTACCTCCCTTCTCACCTCATTTGCTCACATTGTATATAGACTTGTTTATACTGTATTATTGACTGTATGTTTGTTTTACTCCATGTGTAACTCTGTGTCGTTGTATCTGTCGAACTGCTTTGCTTTATCTTGGCCAGGTCGCAATTGTAAATGAGAACTTGTTCTCAACTTGCCTACCTGGTTAAATAAAGGTAAAATAAAAATAAATAAATAAATAAACATACTGTAAGTATTCACACCACTGAGTCAATACTTTGTAGAAGCACCTTTGGTGGTGATTACAGCTTTGAGTCATCTTGAGTATATCTTTATCAGCTTTGCACATCTGGATTTGGGGTTTTCTCCCATTCTTCCTTGCAGATTTTCTCAAGCTCTGTTAAGTTAGATGGGGAGCACTGGTGAACAGCAATCTTCAAGGCTTTCCACAGATTTTCAATGGGATTCCAGTCTGGGCTTTAATTGGGCCACTCAAAGACTTTCACATTCTTGTTCTGAAGCAATCCCAGCATTGCTTTAGCTGTATGCTTGGCGTCATTATCCTGTTGGAATGTAAATCTTCGCCCCCAGTCTAAGGTCGCATGCCCTCTGAAGTAGGATCTCATTAAGGATTTAACAGTATTTTCCTCCATTCATTGTTCCCTCTATCCTTATCAGTCTCCCAGTCTCTGCTGCTGAAAAGCATCCCCTTAGCATGATGCTGCTACCAACATGATTCAAGGTAGTGATGGTTAGATGGGTGATGAGCTGTGCCTGGTTTTCTCCAGACATAGCGCTTTGCATTCAGGCCAAAGAGTAAAAATGTTGTCTCATCAGACCACAGATCATTTTTGCCTTATGGTCTCAGAGTCCTTTACGTGCCTTTTTGCAAACTCCAGGCGTGCTGTTGTGCCTTTTTCTCGGGAGTGGCTTCCATCTGGCCTCTCTCCCATAAAGCCCAGATTGGTGAAGTGCTGTAAAGACTGTTGTCTTTCTAGCAGGTTCTCCCATCTCAGTCAAGGAACTCTGTAGTTCTGTCAGATTGGTCATTGGGTTTTTGGTCACCTCCCTGACCAAGGTCCTTCTTGCCCGGTTGCTCAGTTTGGTCAGATGGCCAGCTGTAGAGTCTGGGTAGTTCCATATTTGTTTCATTTCCTAATGATGGAAACGACTGTGCTCTTGGACACTTTCAACACTCTAGAAATGGATTGATACCTTTTTCCATATGTTCCTCATTGCAATTCTATCTCGGAGATCTGCGGACAGTAGCACAGTGGTATACTTCATGATATAGTTTCTGTCTTGACATGCACTGTCAACTGTGGGACCGTATATAAACAGGTGTGTTTCTTTCTAAATCATATCCAAACAATTTAATTGGCCACAGGTGGACTCCAATGAAGTTGTAAAGACATCTCAAGGATGATCAAAGGAAATTGGATGCACCTGAGCTCAATTTGGAGTGTCATAGCAAAGAGGTGTAAATACTTAAATAAACAAGATATTTCTGTATTTAATTTTCAATAAATTTGCAAAGATTTCTAAAAACATGTTTTCACTGTCAGTATGGGGGGTATTGTGTGTAGATAGGTGACCAAAACAATATTGAATCAATTTTGAATTCAGGCTGTAACATAACAAAATGTGGAAAAAGTCAAGGGGTATGAATACTTTCTGAAGGCACTGTATGTACTAGAAAAAGCCTATAATCTCAAATCACAACTAATAAAAGGCTTAGGTAGAGTGAATTTGACAATCCTATAGAATATATACATTTCAAACTCTCTGGGAAAAGCTTTACAGGCACCAAACCACGTAATCAGATAATCAGAGTTTATCACATGAATGTAGCGTTGCTGCAGCACAGGCATTTAGAAAAGTAACAATTGAACCAGCGCATCTATTCTATACTTTAAATGCTCTATTATCTTACATTCTACATAACACAAATAAAACCAGCCAACTAAAATGATAAAAAATTCTCCTCTACAGGCCATCAGTGTCAAACAGAACACTGACAGAACAGAACACTCTCCTAGCTGCTCTCTCCAGTGATGCTCACATCAATTGCTTTGGACTGGAAGAGATACTGTCTGACAGCACCTTACACAAGTCACCCACTGCAGCAATACCATAATAAAAAACATTGTAGCAGAGATTTCAGCTTCTGTAACTAATTGGCATGTTTGTGGTATAAGAAATAATTGGCTTGTTTAGTCAGTTGAGTGATGACTGGAAAGTGCACCCTGAGAGAGTGGCTGTTCTGTTCTTTGGGGACTAATCCATGAAATGACGTTGTTCATATTTATTCTCCCAGCTCAGATAAACATAGATTTCCTTGTCTCATGTGTCAAGGCAATGAAAGAAAGGGATGATTAATGATACACGTTTCTAATTTAAGTACCATTATATGTCTACCCCTCTCCACCCCACAACCTTCACAGCAGCTCTCGCTCTCTGATGAAACCAAAAGAGACGAGCTACATTTTTATTTGTCAACTTGATCACAATGTTGTTAGAATCAATCCATTTTCAATGGCACATATTTGTACTTGTTTGAGACAATACCAACCAAGGCTCATCTACAATACATCCATTTCAACAAATAAATGTTCAAAATGAAAACATGCCCAATGGAAATCATTTAACACAGGCTCCGGTTTTGGTTGTTAACTAGTCTAGAAAACATTTGAATGATTAGACAACTCTACAGAGACTTTCTACAAGGTTTCTTCAGGTGAAAATACAAGGGACTACGAGATTGATAAATATAAGAACATGCAACATGGGCACGATTTTTATGGCAAAAAATAAATCATATTGAAAAGCGAGAATATTCAGAAAGTAACATTTTATAGGGGGCACAGAGACTGGATATCAATAATGCCTTAATTTCCAAACCCATAAATGTTAGAGTCAGGTTGAATAAAGCAACACAGGTGGTTTTGAAGAAGAAGAACACATTCTAGAACACAGTGTAGAACGAGAGAGAGTGGGAGGAATCTAATATCGAACTGTTTTATGTTCCATCAGACTGATCCTGGCTGGCAACATTAGAAACACACATCTAGTAATATATCTGCTGCTATGCGCAATACTGCCTTTATTGTTGGAACAGATGAAAATCATGTTGTGCCAACACTTCACATTGTTGCATAGCAACCGCAGGGCGAAATAACCTTATCACAGAGGAAACGGTGATGTTTCACTGTGGATTTGGTTCTGTGGGATAAAAACGCCAGTGACATCCCCCAGAGGAAGAAAGGAAGTGAGTAATGATCTATAGCACCAAATCAAAGAAAGGCTTTATGGCACAATACGCCAGATGGGAAAATCCAATTTGAAAGATGAATAAATAACAGGAATAATGTAAAATGGCATATAAGATCCACCTGGCAGAAGGGAGAAGAGAACAGTTATTTGGGTGAAATAAATTGGCTGTTGATATAAATATGTTTAAATTCCAGGTTTTCTATGTACAGTAAAACTATGCAGGCTCTGGTCAAAATGTGTGTGCTATATAGAGAATAGGGTGCCATTTCAGATGCACCTTATATGCTCTCTCTGGGTGATTTCTTCCTCCGTCACTGTAACTTTCCACATGCTGAGGCTACTGGAGGCTTTAGTTTAGTCAAGTAGTTTTAATTAGCAGTTACAAGATTATAGCAGTGTCACCTTTTGAGAACGATATAATACTTTACATTTAATTCAGCATTCACAGTTGTATTTAAGCACTGTGTGTGAAAGCCAGTGTCATCCTTTGTATAACTGGGACTGCAGAGTGTTAACACTATGTGAATAATTAAAATCAACCAAGCATTTTGAAAAAGGCTTAACACGAAGCAAAATAAACTTTGCATTAATGCATATGCTTTTAAATAGCTTGGAGTATTATGCCTATGCACTGGAAGAGTGACCCTATGCTATGAGACTAATAACAAGTATTGAAATTACGTATTAGTACACTGTTCTTACAGCAAATACCCTTACACTAACCCAACACTAACCCAACACTAACCCAACACTAGCCCAACACTAACCCAACCTATATGTGTGCTTGTGTGAATGCTTGGACACACCTGTGTGCCTGTGTGTGGTCTAGACTCAAGTAGAGAGCTAGGTAGTAGAACACAAAGGTTAGATCCTTCCTCACACTACATCTGTCACCTAGCCGTGTCCTGGCAAGCCCTCTCTGGTCCTGTGGTCCTAAAAGAACTCTCCCCAGCCCTGCTCTGTCCCAGCAGCAAATGGACAGTCAGAGGGCTTAGACAGAGCCAGTGAAGCATGAATAGCATGACATACTGTACCATGTCAGCTGGTATGGGAGCAGAGAACAGAGAGCACTGTGACTACTGTAGGAGAGTGCAGTGAGGGCAGCTTTCTACTGCAGTAGGTCTGCCTGCCGCCACAGCTACTAGCTAATTCCAGATGTGCCGTTCTGCCCTTTCAGCATTTTATCTTAAGCACCTCTTTAAAAGAACAATGGTGCTATAGTTTGTTCTTAAGAAGATGACTGCTGTTCATCATTTCAGAGAGAGATCATAAATCAAGGACACACGTTAGCTAATGTTTTCAAAACAAGACTGAACTTGACTGTCAGCAACAGTGGTGCCTAAATGCAAATCAGTTATCACCTCGGCTTTCAAACAGTTTTACTGCAAACTTTTTTTAAATGCCAAGTCTAACTATAGCACCTTATATAATAGGCCTATTCAACAATTCCATGTACCAACTAGTTAATGCTGACACTGCATGATAACACAGAGAGATAAATGTTTTCCCTTTCTATAAGTGAAAGCATAAGTCATTAGGGTAAAATAGTTCAGTCATCAAACTCATCAGTGCAACTGTAGGGTTTCCTTGATCTAATTCTATGTAGTGGCATAGAGTTAAAAGAAGTATCATTCCAAATTGAACTGCAGGTGAAGCAAAGCAACTCATATCAAGCCTGCACTCGCTGGAAGTCAAACAAAGTCACAGCTAGTTTGTAATTGAGGAATTTAAACAATGTGTCCAATTTGACTGTAGCTGCTCATTGGAATCTACCGATCTGGGATGTGCAGTACTTATCACTTCTCTGTAGCTGTCTCTAGTAGAGGTCGACTGATTATGATTTTTTTCAAAGCAGATACCGATACCGATTATTGGAGGACCCCAAAAAAACAGATACCGATTAATCTGACGATTTTTATATATTTGTAATAATGACAATTACAACAATACTGAATGAACACTTTTATTTTAACTTAATATCATACATAAATAAAATAAATGTAGTCTCAAATAAATAATGAAACATGTTCAATTTGGTTTAAATGATGCAAAAACACAGTGTTAAAAAAGAAGAAAGTAAAAGCGCAATATATGCCATGTAAAAAAGCTAACATTTAGGTTCCTTGCTCAGAACATGAGAACATATGAAAGCTGGTGGTTCCTTTTAACATGAGCCCTCAATATTCCCAGTTAAGAAGTTTTAGGTTGTAGTCATTATAGGATTTTACAGGACTATTTCTCTCTATACCATTTGTATTTCATATACTTTTCACTATTGGATGTTCTTATAGGCACTATATTATTGCCAGCCTAATCTCGGGAGTTGATAGGCTTGAAGTCATAAACAGCGCTGTGCTTCAAGCATTGTGAAGAGCTGCTGGCAAACGCAGGAAAGTGCTGTTTGAATGAAAGCTTAGGAGCCTACTGCCGCCACCACCACTCAGTCAGACTGCTCTATCAAATATCAAATCATAAACTTAATTATAATGTAATAAACACACAGAAATACGAGCCTTAGGTCATTAATATGGTCAAATCCGGAAACTATAATTTCGAGAAAAAAAGAAAAAAAAGTCTTACAATGAAATACGGAACCGTTCCGTATTTTATAGAACGTGTGGCCACCCTAAGTCTAAATATTGCTGATACATTGCACAACCTTCAATTATATGTCATAATTATGTAAAATTCTGGCAAATTAATTACGGTATTTGTTTAGGAAGAAATGGTCTTCACACAGTTCGCAACGAGCCAAGCGGCCCAAACTGCTGCATATACCCTGACTCTGCTTATGCTGAACGTAAGAGAAGTGACACAATTTCCCTAGTTAATACTACCTGCTAACATTAATTTATTTAAACTAAATATACAGGTTTAAAAATATATTGTATATTGATTTTAAGAAAGGCAATGATGTTCATGGTTAGGTACATTGGTGCTACGATTGTTCTTTTTTCGTGATAGCGCTTTTGTTAAATCATCACCCGTTTGGCGAAGTAGGCTGTGATTCGATGATAAATTAACAGGCACTGCATTGATTATATGCAATGTAGGACAATAGGGATGCTTTTCCAACAGTCTTGAAGGAGTTCCCACATATGCTCATCCCAAACCATCTCAATTTGGTTGAGGTCGGGGGAATGTGGATGCCAGGTCATCTGATGCAGCACTCCACCACTCTCCTTCTTGGTAAAATAGGCAAAACTAGTAATATCATCAAACATGTGTAGTTAACTAGTGATTATGTTAAGATTGATAGTTTTTTATAAGATAAGTTTAATGCTAGCTAACAACTTACCATGGCTTCTTGCTGCACTCGCGTAACAGCAGTCTCCTCGTGGATTGCAATGTAATCGGCCATAATCTGCGTCCAAAATTAAATTGGCCCTAATTAATCGGCCATGCCGATTAATCGGTCGACCTCTAGTCTGTAGTGTAATATAATATTAAAGCATTGTGTGTTTATGCGCTGGTGTTATGTTAAATAACAGGGACTCTCCAGGCCTACAGTGCCGTGATTTAGGTTTTATCAAACAGACATGATCACAGCACGCCCTCCTCATAGGAACACGAGAAGACATGATGTAAAACAGCAATAAACAAGCCTTTGTTCTGCCTGATGACGGCCCCATTTCTCCAACATGGCACAGAGGGAGGTTCTGCATACTCAGCATAGGTTTTAGTTCTTTTAATCTTCCTATACATCTCCAGATAGGAAAACACTTTGAACTCTGCTGGAGCGCCAAACTGACGCTAATGAACAGGATACCCCAGTATTGGTCCGTAGCAGGAGAAATATAAATCAGAGCGGAAATTAAAGACAGATGCTCCCTGCTAAAACTGGAATTATAATTGAATATATTAAGAGCATTTTAAAGGTCCAATGCAGCCGTTTTTATCAAAATAATTTCTGGGTAACATTTAAGTACATTACTGTGATTGATGTAAATTAAGATGGTGAAAAAGAAACCAAAATTGCTTCTTAGCAAAAAGCTATTTCTCAAGCAAGAATTTTGCAAGTACTGGAAGTGGGGAGAGGAAAACTGAAGTCTAGCTGTTATTGGCAGAGAGGTTTGGAATGCTCTTATTGGTCTATTAACTAATTTACAGCCTGGTGATGTCACAAGGCAGGACAAAACTCCATCCCACCACAACTGGCAGAAATGTATTTTCAAACAGCTCCAATCATTTTCACAATTTCACAGTATTATTTCAACCTCATAGTGTGGAAATATATATAAAACACAGGGAAACCTAATGTATGACTGCACTGGGCCTTTAACATGGAACCTGCCTTACGTAGAATCACTAAGCCTGGATGATACTATGTGAACAGCTAGGAGGGATACAGGTATGAGGGGACTAAAACATGGTCTTAACCAGGCCAGTTACTTACTCTACAGTACAATGTACACTACCGGTCAAACATTTCAGAACACCTACTCATTCAAGGGTTTTACTTTATTTTTTACTGTTTTCTACATTGTAGAATAATAGTGAAGACGTCAAAACTATGAAATAACACATACGGAATCATGTAGTAAAAAATCTGAATCAGAATATATTTTATGTTTGAGATTCTTCAAATTGCCACCCTTCGCAATCAGTTGCGTTGTGACAAGGTAAGGGGGGTATACAGAAGATAGCCCTATTTGGTAAAAGACCAAGTTCATATTATGGCAAGAACAACTCAAATAAGCAAATAGAAATGACAGTACATCATTACTTTAAGACATGAAGGTCATTCAACACAGAAAATGTCAATAACTTTTCAAGAAGTTTCTTCAAGTGCAGTCGCAAAAACCATCAAGCGCTATGATGAATCCGGTTCTAATGAAGACCGCCACAGGAATGGAAGACCTAGAGTTACCTTTGCTGCAGAGGATAAGTTTAGAGTTACCAGCCTCAGAAATTGAAGCCCAAATAAAAGTTCAAGTCACAGACACATCTCAACATCAACTGTTCAGGGGAGACTGTGTGAATCAGGCCTTCATGGTCAAATTGCTACAAAGAAACCACTACTAAAGGACCCAATAAGAAGAAGAGACTTGCTTGGTCCAAGAAACATGAGCAACGGACATTAGACCGGTGGAAATCAGTCCTTTGGTCTGATGAGTCCAAATTGAAGATTTTTGGTTCCAACCGCCGTGTCTTTGTGAGACGTGGTGTGAGTGAACGGATGCTCTCCGCATGTATGGTTCCCACCGTAAAGTATGGAGGAGGAGGTGTTATGGTGTGGGGGTACTTTGCTGGTGACACTGTCTGTTATTTATTTAGAATTCAAGGCACACTTAACCAGCATGGCTACCACAGCATTCTGCAGCGATATGCCATCCCATCTAGTATGGGCTTCGTGGGACTATCATTTGTTTTTCAACAGGACAATGACCCAACACACCTCCAGGCTATGTAAGGGCTATTTTACCAAGAAGGAGAGTGATGGAGTGCTGGTTCAGATGACCTGGCATCCACATTCCCCCGACCTCAACCAAATTGAGATGGTTTGGGATGAGCATATGTGGGAACTCCTTCAAGACTGTTGGAAAAGCATCCCTATGAAGCTGGTTGAGAGAATGCCAAGCGTGTGCAATGCTGTCATCAAGGCAAAGAAAGTCAAATATAAAATATGTTTTGATTTGTTTAAAACCTCTTACAGATACCCCCCTACTTTTTTCCATTTCCGCCTGAAGTCATACCTAAATCTAACTGCCTATAGCTCAGGCCCAGAACCAAGGATATGCATATTCTTTATTTGATTTGAACGAAAACACTCTGAAGTTTGTGTAAATGTGAATTGAATGTAGGAGAATAACACAATAGATCTGGTTTAGATAATACAATGAAAAAAACATACTTTTTTCATTTTTATTGTTGTATCATCATCTTTAAAATGAACAAGACAAAACAAACAAAACAAACATTCAGGACAATTTCAGTGAAAAACATAAGAGGGCAACAGTACTTGTGCAAAGTTTCAGAATGATAACTTCCAAAATGAGTGTGCTACATAACATTTATCATGAAGTCACCCAGGTGTCCCACACAAGTAGCCCTATGTACCCAAGTGGCCAAATTGGTGAAGTTGTACATTTTGAATGGAATAACTATTTACAAAATACCAAAATGGTATTCTAACACCCCCCAAAAAAAAAAAAAAAATGGGGGAAAAACATGAAAAATATATATATACGTTTACAAAATAACACTTTCAATATTTGGAAGACCCTCAGTCCTCTACACAATATTGTGCTGCTGATGCCAGGTGCCATAGCAGTCTCTTTCTGCTTGAAAGCAGAGGGTCACCAAGCATGTGGTACAGGTGATGGGGGACTTAATTTTGCAAAGAACACAGCGACGCCTCCATGCTGTGCCCGTTTGGCCCTGAGGCACATCCATGCCTGCAGAAATAAATTTGGGCAGATGAACACCACTTGTGGCAGGAACTGGATGAACCAGCTTCAGTGGGGGATGGACACCTTGGCACTGGGGGCTCCCATTCGGAGTCAGTGTCACTGTGAAAGAAAATGTTCAATTAGAATAGTTTCACATATGAGCCCTGTATCAAACAGATATATATAGAGTACAGAAAACATAAGGTTGAATATATTATTATAGACCTGCTAGATCTACTGTCTCATTTATATTATGACAGACCAGCTAGATCTACTGTCTATTTTATATTATCACAGACCAGCTGTATCTACTGTCTTTATTATATTACAACAGACCAGCTGTATCTACTGTCTCCATTTCACTTTGGCTATTGTTGTGGGCCTGCCCTCCCCTCAACAGCCTCAAATAGGCTTTCATTTCACAAATAATATTTTATATTATTAATTTCAAACAACGGCATTGGCATGAGAAAAACTTACCAGTCCAAAACGATGTCCTCTCCGTTCAAAAAATATTCCTCCATTTGGGAATCGCTAAATTAATCGTCCTCCAAAAATCAGTCTTACATTCCCAATCAATTTCTTCTAAAATGGTGTGTACATCTGTATATCTAGACTTAGATTTAGCTTTCCCTGACTTAGTCGCCATACTGATTGATAAATGAACAGCTGAAGGGTAGCCTAGTGGTTAGAGTGGTGGACTAGTAACCGGAAGGTTGCAAGTTCAAACCCCCAAACTACAAATCTGTCGTTCTGCCCCTGAACAGGCAGTTAACCCACTGTTCCTAGGCTGTCATTGAAAATAAGAATTTGTTCTTAACTGTCTTGCCTAGTTAAATAAAGGTAAAAAGATGCAATTTACCAAAACACCGCTGTGCGTAACGTGCGTTGTTCCTTCTGGTATGAAACTTCAATGGCGAATCACCCTCTTTACGCCGGAGTTTACCACATGGGTTGGTCTTCCAACACATAAATATTACATATTGCCGTTTACCTCAGCTCATTGGCTATCTACCCAGCTAGATTTCAAGACGATCAGTGGTCATTGGGTTAAAATACAGTCAATCAACGAAACAGCGATCATATCATTGGTGCACAATGATGTCATTACTTGTTGTCTTCAAATCGGTTTCTTTCAGTCAATACGTCCGGCGAAATGACCCATCAAGTTTGGTTGTGTTACAAACAAACCAGTTGATTGCAATGAAACCAAACATGACTGGAAAAGTCAATGTAATAACAATGAGCATTGGGATTGCAAACAGAGGAAGATCGTCAAAGGTAAGCTATTTATTCTATTGCAGTTTGTGATTTTGTTACGCCTGTGCTAGTCGAAATGGTTGTTTTTTATGGCGCTCTATCCTCAGATTATCGCATCGAATTCTTTCGCAGTAAATCCTTTTTTTAAATTCTGACAACGCAGTTGGATTAGCAAGATTCTAGGCTTTTGAAACATGTGAGACACTTGTATTTTCATGAATATTTAATATGACTATTTATGTAACGATCACCGTATGTTGTCGAATTTCATCCCGCTAACGGGTTCTGTGCGCAGAGGTTAACACTTTTCTGGTTACTATATGATTCCATATATGTTTTATTCATCATTTTTATGTATTCACTATTATTCTACAATGTAGAAAATAGTCAAATAAAGAAAAACCCTTGAATTAGTAGGTGTTCTAAAACTTTTAACCGGTAGTGTACGCCTCCCCATTTGTCCTCAAAATCCTTAGCATATCCTACAGTAGAAAAACGCATCTGGTACAATATCGGCCAGGGTTTTTACAAATGTATTCTGCATATGGCTCCTGCCACACAGATCATGCAGGAATGTCAAATGCATGTACTGTACCTCATCCAGTTTACTGGGTCTTCTAGATTGGGCTATAGGCCAACTCAGGAACCTTTCTGCCATTGAAATAAAATATATTTTTTCACAATCGGGAAGGATAATATGCTTTCAGTGTAAACGTAAATGACTAAAACTTAGATAAATAGTATCTAGAAAAGATAATGGACCTATATATTTTTCTTCTAATATCATCTTTGAGAACTAACAATCACTGATATAAAATGTAGACTAAAATTCCAAAAACAATTAATTTAACAGTACAGATTTAATTGTTATGTTTGAGCAAAATAACTCTGCATTAGCCGTGGCAAAATGCATTGAATTTACCAAAAAGTAGCTTTAAAACTACACGTTTTTCTCTTAGCTCTATGTCAGAAAAAGTTGAGTCGCAGAAAATTTGCTTTAAAACTGCAATATTTTCATTGTCATGCATGGCAAAATGTGTAGAAACGCAGGAAATGAGCTTCAAAACTGCAAACATTTCTCTCAGCTACATGGGGAAGTGTGCAGAATTGCAGGAAATAGGTTTACACCGCCAAGATGGGACCTCTAAAATGTTCTATCAAATTCAGCCTCGCCAACGGGCCAACGAGCCCCCTGCCACGGCCACCACCTAAGCCCCTTTTTTATCCAGAAAAAGCACTGCAACTCATGGTCCATAAGCTTTGACGTGTGAAAACTGCAAACCATTTGCATTCATTCATTCATTCCTTCACTCAATCATTCCAGTTGAAGTGTAGCACTCAAACCCAGCAGAAGGACGGTTAAATGTAGATGGAATAAATTGCATGTCAGGCCAGTTAATTGGGCCACAGACGTAGACCTTTGACCTCAGAGTGAAGGAATAATGGAAAATGGAAAGGTCACACAAAAAAGATGTTCACACTGACAGGGAGGGTTTGTGCTAATTCCTACATATAAAGGTTGGAAAATGTCACAGGCTACATAAAATCTGGGATTCAAGTATTAAAACAAATAAGTAAAAACACATGTACTGTGTTGTGTAAAAGCAGATGCGCTCACAGCCTATCAACCAAATGCACACAGCTGGGCACATTACCAACTTACATGCACTCTATGCATTAAGCAATACACAGAGAAAGAGAGAGAAACACACACACAAACAAATCATGTCAAATAAATGCTTGATTATAATGTAAAAAATGTTTCTGATCAGTCAGCTGAAAATCTAATTTCATTTTCTCATTAGAGGTCCCTGCCTTAGGCGCATTCTCATGTCAATGTTTATTACACTGAAAACAGAAAATTAATATTAATAGCTTGTTCAAAATCAAAGCTGTGAATCACCACATTTATGAGAGAGAAAGAGAGAGAGTGAAAGAGAGAGAAAGGGAGAGCGAGAGAGAGAGAAATATGGTGGGGGGGTGTCACATGGGATGACGCTGGAGCGACGAAGCAGGTACGGGGAGTCAAACATTTAATAAGGAACGGACATGAAACGAGACAGGAACAGCGTCAGCAAACGAGTAATACAGACAAAAAAACAGGTTATGACTGAGTCCAGGTGAGTCCAATATTGCTGATGCCCGTGACAAGGGACGGCAGATGTGCATAATAGATGGCAGGAGTGCGTGATGCAGGGCAGCCTCAAGTGCAAGGGGGGAGAGCGGGAGCAGACGTGTGACAGTACCCCCCCTCTAGGGGCGCCCCCTGAGTCCCACCTGGGCGAACCGGCCGAGCGTCACAGCCCAACGAACCGGCAAGAGCGTAGGAGACTGGCGAGCCGGCTGAGGCATGGAAGCCCGACGATCCGGCTGAGGCAAGATGCCTGTCGATTCCGCTGCAGAGAGGGAGCCCAAAGATCCGGTGGAGTGTGACGTGGAATGGAAACCCGCCCGAGCCAACCGAGGCGAGGAAACCTCTCAAGCCAGCCAGGTTGTGGAAACCCGACGGGCTGGCTTAGGCACCCCCAGTTCCATTGGCGGCAGAATCCACCCCGACGTCACCAACAACAACAACAAAAAACTCCTGGACCGGCTGGGCGAACAAGACCTGACGATCCGGCTGAGGCCCAACATGGGATGTGCGCCACCCGAGCCAACCGGGGCAAGGAAACCTCTCGAGCCAGCTAGGGCATGGAAGCCCGACGAGCTGGCTAGGCATTCCCGGTTCCATCGGCGGCGACCCAGAGCCGATGTCATCCCCAACCGGAACGCCAGTACTCCCCGATGATTCGTAAGTTGCATTCTGTCAAATGGGATGATGCTGGAGAGACAAAGCAGGTATGGGGAGTCAAACATTTAATAAGGAATAGACATGGAACGAGACAGGAACAGCGTCAGCAAACGAGTAATACAGACAAAAAACAATTAATGTAGCAGCAGGGAACAGAGCAAGGGAACTGACAAATATAGGGGAGGAAATAAACAGGTTATGACTGAGTCCAGGTGAGTCTAATGTCGCTGATGCGCGTGACGAGGGAAGCAGGTGTGCGTAATAGATGGCAGGAGTGCGTGATGCAGGGCAGCCTGGCGCCCTCGATCGCCAGGGGGGAAGAGCGGGAGCAGGTGTGACAGTACCCCCCCCCCCTCTAGGGGCACCACCCAGTATCCCACCTGGGCAAACCGGCCGAGACATGGGCGCTGGGCAAGCCAGGTGGGGGTAACCGCAGAGAAAGATACAGGGTTGCCATGTAAACGGTTTTCCTGTACAATTTGGCTACTTTGAAATATATGTCGCGGGTGAAAATGTATTGATCGAGGGTTGCAGGTTTTAGGGCTACTTCTAAATTGAACCGCGGCCACCATGGCAATTTCTTAAAATATATATTTCACTGTGACCTCCTGCTGCTGACTAACAGGCATTGAGGCAGCCTGTTTCTTAGTGAGTGAGTGTAACGGCTGTTGGAAGGAGAGGACCAAAGCGCAGCGTGGTACGTGTTCATACTTTATTTAAACTGAACACTGAAATATCAAAAATAACAAAGAGAATGAACGAAAACCGAAACAGTCCTGTCAGGTGCAGAAAGACACAAAACAACTACCCACAAAAACCCTGTGGGGAAAAGCTACATAAGTATGGTTCTCAATCAGAGACAACGATAGACAGCTGTCCCTAATTGAAAACCATACCGGGCCAAAACAAAGAAATACAAACACATAGAAAAAGAACATAGAATGCCCACCCAAATCACACCCTGACCAACCCAAAAATAGAGACATAAAAAGCTCTCTGCGGTCAGGGGGTGACGGTGAGTGAGTAAGTGCTGTGGAGGGAGAGGGCCTCCCCTTATTTTTTATACTTCAAGGGGTCTTAAAATTTAAAATCAGAGCGCAAAATTATCCTTGGTATGACCTTAATATAATTCCATATAGCTTAGTAGTGTCACGTTTGTTGAAAGATGGATTGGACCAAGGTGCAGCGTGGTAGGCGTACATTTAAATGACACTGAAAAAACAACAAAATACAAAAATGAAAATACACAAACTAAAGGTGGAAAAAGGGCTGCCTAAGTATGATCCCCAATCAGAGACAACGATAGACAGCTGCCTCTGATTGGGAACCATACCCGGCCAACAAAGAAATAGAAAAACTAGAATGCCCACACAAATCACACCCAACCTAACCAAATAGAGAAATAAAAAGGCTCTCTAAAGTCAGGGCGTGACAAGTAGAATATTGTGGACAAATCTGATTATCCATCAGAGAAAAGGGAAACTTTCTTGGACAAGGTTCCAGAAGGCAACTACAAATGTGGCCAATGTGCCCAATGCAGTTTCACGTACAAATGTGACTCATTTACCCACCCCGCACAGGACAAAGATTTAAGATCAAATGCCGGATTACCTCCTTGACACCAATGTTGTTTACATGGTGAAATGTTTCTGTTGTCTTTCTTACATAGGGAAAACCTGTAGAATCCTTAAGACCTAGATCAGTGAGCACCTCCGCAATATACGGGCAGGTGAGACATTTTGTACAAGCTTGACATCCTATTAGTTCTATGAGATGCATTGGAATAGAAATGGTCAAGATGGGACATTGAGAGGAAACTTCTTCAAAGGGAATCTTTCTGGATCCACCGCCTTAACACTTGGGCTCCCAAGTGGTGCAGTGGTGTAAGGCACTGCATCTCAGTGTTAGAGGCATCATTACAGACAGTGGTTCAATTCCAGGCTGTATGACAACCAGCAGTGATTGGGAGTCCTGTAGGGTTTGGCTGGGGTAGGCTGTCATTGTAAATAATAATTTGTTCTTAACTGATTTTCCTAGATTAAAAAAAGGTTAAATAAAACACACTGTCTTCGCTTGGCCTTAACGAGGAGTTCGACATAAAACTGTTTTTATACTTCCAAAATGTAAAAATTATTTTGTTTTTTTAGCCTAATTTAAAAGTGTGTATATACAGTACCAGTCCAAAGTTTGGACACACCTACTCATTCAAGGGTTTTTCGCTATTACTACTATTTTCTACATTGTAGAATAATAGTGAAGACATCAAAACTATGAAATAACACATATCGAATCATGTAGTGATCAAAAAAGTGTTAAATATATTTTATATATTTTATGTTTGAGATTCTTAAAATAGCCACCCTTTGACTAGATGACAGCTTTGCACACTCTTGGCATTCTCTCAACCAGCTACATGAGATAGTCGCCTGGAATGCTTATCAATTAACAGATGTGCCTTGTTAAAAGTTAATTTGTGGAATTTCTTTCCTTCTTAATGCGTTTGAGCCAATCAGTTGTGTTGTGGCAAGGTAAGGAGGGTATACATAAGATAACCCTATTTGGTAAAAGACCAAGTCCATATTATGGCAAGAACAGCTCAATTCATTATACCTTTATTTCAACAAGGAACACTGACTGAGACCAAGGTCTCTTTCACAAATCAGCAACTAGAAAAGACAATCCATCATTACTTTAAGACACGAAGGTCAGACAATGTGGAAAATGTCAAGAACTTCGAAAATTTCTTCAAGTGCAGTCGCAAAAACCATCAAGCGCTATGATGAAACTGGCTCTCTTGAGGACCGCCACAGGAAAGGAAGACCCAGCATTTCCTCTGCTGCAGAGGATAAGTTAATTAGATTTACCAGCCTCAGAAATTGCAGTCCAAATAAATGCTTCACAGAGTTCAAGTCACAGACACATCTCAACATTAACTGTTCAGGGGAGACTGTGTGAATCAGGCCTTCGTGGTCGAATTGCTGCAAAGAAACCACTACTAAAGGACACTAATAAGAAGAAGAGACTTGCTTGGTCCAAGAAACATGAGCAACGGACATTAGACCGGTGGAAATCAGTCCTTTGGTCTGATGAGTCCAAATTTGAGATTTTTGGTTCCAACCTCCGTGTCTTTGTGAGACTCAGAGTAGGTTTACGGATGATCTCCACATGCGTGATTCCCACCGTGAAGCATGGAGGAGGACGTGTGATGGGGTGGGTGTGCTTTGCTGGTGACACTGTCAGTGATTTATTTAGAATTCAAGGTACACTTAACCAGCATGGCTACCACAGCATTCTGCAGTGAAATGCCATCCCATCTGGTTAGCGCTCAGTAGGGCTATCATTTGTTTTTCAACAGGACAATGACGTAACACACATCCAGGCTGTGTAAGGGGCTATTTGACCAAGAAGTAGAGTGATGGAGTACTGAATCAGATGACCTGGCCTCCACAATCACCCAACCTCAACCCAATTGAGATGGTTTGGGATGAGTTGGACTGGAGAGTGAAGGAAAAGCAGCCAATAAGTGCTCAGCATATGTGGGAACTCTATCAAGACTTTTGGAAAAGCATTCCTATGAAGCTGGTTGAGAGAGTGCCAAGAGTGTGCGAAGCTGTCATCAAGGCAAAGGGTGGCTACTTTGAAGAATCTAAAACATCAACTATATTTGTATTTGTTTAACACTTTGTATTTGTTTAACAATTTGTTTACTACATGATTCCATGTGTGTTACTCATAGTTTTGATGTCTTCACTATTATTCTACAGTGTAGAAAATAGTCTAAATAAATAAAATCCCTTGAATGAGTAGGTGTGTCCAAAAGTTTGACTGGTACTGTATATTACTGTAAATATGTATCACTTTCCTTGTGTATGGTCATATATTATAATACATTGATGGTTGATATTGTGAACCTATGTTATACATTTTTACCTCCTGTTTCAGGAAGTGATGTCAGTGAAAACTGCCCCTACATATTGGACCTTCCACCCTCACCTGGGATATGGATGCCTAACATAAAATCACCTGGGAGTATGAGCAGCAGTGTACAGTGTTTTCCTTTTTTTCTATTAATTCACCTAGAACTCCAGCACCTGCAAGAAGTACCAAGATGTGCGTACTGTATGTTCTTCAGCTTTTGTACATGTTTAGTTAATGAAATTGGAAGTTGTCAATTGTGATCATGGTCACAGTTCATTCCCAATTGCAGATCAGCTGGTGTTACATTGTATTAGATTGAAGGTAACAGTCAGTCAGATTAGGCTGCAGGTTAAAACAAAAACACTGGATGTTGTTGACAAGAATAGACCTATTCAGTTCATACCCATAATTTAATATTTGATTCAGTGATTGAAACTACGACCCCATCCTCAGTAGCTTATTCCAGCAGGCTATTGGGCAATGGAAGCGCTTCTCACCTCGAAATCACCTCGCTGTTCATGTTGAATAAATGAGTCTATCAATTTGAACTAAGCAAGCTGTTAAATTGTTCATCTTACATCTTGCCTAGGCTACTGTAGGCTATCTGACATTAGATGTAGGCCTATCAGGGGCAATAGGATAACTGCATCTAGCTAACCAAACCATGGTAAAGTTGAATTACAATCATAAACCCAGATTGTAGTCAGTAGACCTAGCCTATGGCTATTGAAATGACAAGTCAATCTCGCAAATAGGGCATTTACAACAGCTTGTAGTCTTAACATCTGGCACATAATAACAGCACAATTGCCAGAAAATAGCCTAACATTCGTTTTTTGAAGTTTAATAAGGGTGAATTATCTTTTCTCTTGTGACATATTCAAATTCCTTTATTAGTCACATTATCTCGCAATAATTGTTCATTTGAAATGTTGTTTCTTAGGTCGTTAGAAGTTACATTGAGATTCCTTTTTAATTTGCTCGTTAACATTATGGAAAACGGGTTTATTGGATAAATGTGGCAACTGCTGTGGAAAAAAAATTGGGCAAATTTTCAGGCCTTGAGGGCGGTTTTGAGTAGTCATTGGGCTGTACATTTTAGCTAGACGTGGCAACCATGGCAAGATAGAGATGAGAGAGAGAGGGGGAGAAAATGAGGGGGGAAGAGAGAGAGAGAGGAGTAAGAGAGGTAGCGGGAGGGAGAGAGAGAGAGCAAGTAAAATACAAGTGGTCCTGTATGGCTCAGTTGGTAGAGCACAGTGTTTGCACCGCTAGAGTTGTGGGTTTGATTCCAGGGGCCACACAAATGCATGCATGACTGTAAGTCGCTTTGGATGAAAGTGATGGTTAAATGGAATACAATAATAGGAATCTACTGAGGCAATGAATTTATTGGCTAAGTGACCTTTCCCTCCGCAGAGACTAGTTGCTATGCAGTATTATATAACATCTTTGACGTGGCATGAATTATTGAATTTTACAGATGATGTTTTCTTTTATAGTTGGAAACCAATGGATGCATTGAATTACTGAAATGGTTTGGAAACACTGAACTGATCGCTGACATGGTTTGGACAAAACTGCACTGATCACTGAAACTGGCCTGGTAAATTGATTCTAACCTTATAGTGTACTTTTAAATGTAATTTAAAAAAAATGAATCTAACATCCAGCAGGCACTTGAAACTGAAATTCCACCGAAGATTCATCAACTTGATGTTTACGGTTCACTTCCACAAGAGGTCTTGAAGTCCAGGAACAGATATATTATTTATTACCCTGAAACATTCTTCAAAGCATTTTGAAATGCCAAGCTACTTTATTCAATGTGACAGCAACACACACTAGGCTACAGATGTATATCTAATAGAAAGGAAGGGAGACATGATTTCAAGGAGCATTTCCAACCTTCTCTTGTTGCTCTCAAGCAAAAACAGTATCCGTATATTTACTTTACAATTATGTGTATGATACAAAAGATATTACCAACACATTTTCTCTTGATCTTTTCCTCACTCACTTATGTTGAGGTTATACCAAGGACAAAAACTTAAATTGACCGTCTTACGTCAAACATACAGTATGCATGCCGTTATGATGTAGGGCTGTGCAGTATACTGTATTTTACTATATACCCGGAATTGATGCACGGTTTGGTTTGTTAAATATGATAAGCAACACTGGCGAGTGTAATGTCCATTTTTATAGTTTACTCTGTCTACTACTTGCAAGTCGTCTATCTATTATTCCTCCCTGGCTCATTCATTTGTTATCATGTCAAACAACAATCTATTCAAAGTGCTGCCCACTATATTCCAACTATTGAATTACAATAATCATAAAATGTCCATGATTTCAACAGTTCACCAGTACACTACTGTATGTAGGGTGATAGGTGATGCAACACACAATAGATGCTATGGGAGAATTAAAAAAAACCTGCAGTAAACAAATCCGTTTTCACTAAATGTCAATAATGTGGTTGTCAAAATACATAATCAATTATGTGAAAACATTAATGTGGCAGTTGTTACCGATGTCTTAAAACCGCAATACTGTACGTTATAATATTTATGCAATTAGAGCACAACTGTAAAGCATGTTCAAAACGGGACAGCCCCTTTTGTGAAACCTGCAAAATCCGTATTAATATTTGCTCTTTTCGATGGGTATTTCTCAACCTAAAAGAGAAAAAGATGGCGCTAGAGTGGATAGTTGCTGTCTTATGGGCTCCTGACCAATTCTGCTATTTTGTGTGGACTTTTTACACTGATCTGAACGTTTTTTGTCGATAACATTTCCGCTATCATTTCATATCACCGAAAACAGCTTCTGGACATCAGAACAGCAATCACTAACCTCGATTTGAACAAAGATTTCTACTTCAACGAGTCGGCAGCTGTGGATGTATGTACTGCTCACTCCGGATCAAGGCCTACTCCCCAGGATTCGAAAGAAACGGAGCAAGAGAGGCAAATGAGCAGGCTCCCTGATGAGACTACGTTGGCGAGTAAATAAACCGCCTCTACCCTCCGTTCTATTGGCGAACATACATACAATCACTAGAGAACAAACTGGACAAGCTCTGTTTGAGACTATCCCATCAACGGGACCTGAATAACTGTAATATCCCACGTTTCTCGGTGTCATGGCTGAACATGGACAATATACTGTACATCTAGCTGGTTTTTCTATGCATTGTCAAAACTTAACGGCAACTTTGGGTAAGGTTAAGGGGGAGGTGTGTGTCTTTTTTTAACAACAGCTTGTGTGCGATCTCTAATATTAAGGAAGTCTCTAGGTTTTGCTCACCTGAGTTAGAATGCCTCATGAAAAGCTCCAAACCATACTATTTACACCAATAGTTTTCATCTATATTTTTTGTAGCTGTCTATTTACCACCACAAACCGAGCTGGCACTAAGACCACACTCAACGAGGTGTATAGTGCCATATGCAAAGTCACCGGTTTCATTAATAAGTACATCAGCGACATTGTCCCCACAGTGACCATACATTCATATCCCAACCAGAAGCCATGGATTACAAGCAACATCCGCACTGAACTAAATGTTAGAGCTGCTGCTTCAAGGAGCGGGACACTAATCCAGACGCTTATAAGAAATGTCTACTATGCCAGCTCTGACGCTTGTCCAATGTGGCAGGGCTTGCAAACTTTCACAGATTATAAAGGGAAACCCAGCTGCGAGCTGCCCAGTGACGCGACCCTACCAGATGAGATAAATTCCTTCTATGCTTGCTTCAAGGCAAGTAACACTGAACCATGCATGAGAGCACAAGCTGTTCCGGACGACTGTGTAATCTCGATATCCGTAGCCGATGTGAGTAAGACCTTTCAACAGGTTAACATTCACAAGACGGATTACCATACTCAGAGTCTGCGCTGACCAGCTAGCATTTTGAACCTCTCCCTGACCCAGTCTGTAATATCTACATGTGTCAAGCAGAACGCCATAGTCCCTGTGCCCAAGAACGCCAAGGTAACCTGTCTAAATGACTATCAATCCTGTAGCACTCACATCTGTAGCCATGAAATGCTTAAAAAGGCTGGTCATGGCTCACATCAACACCATCATCCCAGCAACCCAGTCCCACTCCAATTCGAATACCGCCCCAACAGATCCACAGATGACGCAATATCTATTGCACTCCACACTGCCCTCCACACTGAAAATGCTGTTCATTGACTATAGCTTAACATTCAACACCATAGTGCCCTCCAAGCTCATCACTAAGCTCAAGACCCTGGGACTGAACACCTCCCTCTGCAACTGGATCCTGGACTTCCTGACGGGCCGCTCCCAGATGGTGAGGGTAGGCAACAACACATCCGCCACACTGACCCACAACATGAGTCCCTCAGGGGTGCGTGCTTAGTCCCCTCCTTTACTCCCTGTTCACCCACAACTGCGTAGCCACACACGACTCCAACACCATCATTAAGTTTGATGATAACACAATGGTAGTTTGCCTGATAACTGACGACGATGAGACAGCCTATAGCAGGGGTGTCTGCTGGTTTCAGTTTTTTCCTTTCAATCTGTGTCCAATTAAGACGTAGAAAACCAGGTGAGGGGAGTTCCTAACTAATCAGTGACCTTAATTCATCAATCAAGCACAAGGGAAGAGTGAAAACCCACAGACACTCAGCCTCTCGTGGAATGAGTTTGTCACGTGGCCTATAGAGAGGTCAGTGACCTGGCAGTGTGGTGCCAGGACAACAACCTCTCCCTCAACGTCAGCAAGGCAAAGGAGTTGATCATGGACCACAGGAAACCGAGGACCGAGGACCGAGCACACTCCCATCCACATCGACGGAGCTTTAGTGGAGTCAGTCGAGAACTTCAAGTTCCTCTGTGTCCACATCACTAAGGAATTCTCATGATCCACACACACCAACACGGTCGGGAATCCTCAAAAAGATATACAGCTGCACCATTGAGAGCATCTTAACTGGCAGCAGCTTGGTATGGCAACTGCTTGGCATCCACTACCGAGGGTAGTGCGTATTGCCTAGTACATCACTGTGGTGAGCTCCCTGCCATCCAGCACCTCTATACCAGACAGCGTCAGATGAAGGCTCTAAAAATTGTCAAAGACCAGCCACCCAAGTCATAGACTGTTCTCTCTGCTACCGAACGGCAAGCGGTACCGATGCGCCAAGTGTGGAACCAACACGACCTTGAACAGCTTTTACCCACAAGTCATAAGACTGATAAATAGTTAGTTAAATAGTTAACAAATAGCTACCCGGAGTATCTGCATTGACCCTTTTTGCACTCTTTTGACTCATCAAATATGCTGCTGCTACTGTTTATTATCTATCCTGTTACCTAGTCACTTTATCCCTACCTATACAGTGGGGCAAAAAAAGATTTAGTCAGCCACCAATTGTGCAAGTTCTCCCACTTAAAAAGATGATAGAGGCCTGTAATTTTCATCATAGGTACACTTCAACTATGACAGACAAAATGAGAAAAAAAATCCAGAAAACCATTTTTAATGAATTTATTTGCAAATTATGGTGGAAAATAAGTATTTGGTCAATAACAAAAGTTTATCTCAATACTTTGTTATATACCCTTTGATGGCAATGACAGAGGTCAAACGTTTTCTGTAAGTCTTCACAAGGTTTTCACATACTGTTGCTGGTATTTTGGCCCATTCCTCCATGCAGATCTCCTCTAGAGCAGTGATGTTATGGGGCTGTTGCTAGCGACTCCTTGTGCTTGGGATAATAAAAGGACATCCTAAAATGTGCAGTTTTGTCACACAACACAATACTACAGATGTCTCAAATTTTGAGGGACAGTGCAATTGGCATGCTGACTGCAGGAATATACACCAGAGCTGTTTCCAGATAACTTAATGTTCATTTCTCTACCATAAGCCATCTCCAACATTGTTTTAGAGAATTTGGCAGTACGTCCAACTGACCTCACAAGCACAGACCATGCGTAGCATCGTGCGAGCGAGCGGTTTGCTGATGTCAACGCTGTGAACAGAGTGCCCCATGGTGGATATAGGATTATGGTATGGGCAGGCTGAAGCTACGGACGACGAACACAATTGCATTTTATCGATGGCAATTTGAATGCGCAGAGATACCGTGACGAGATCCTGAGGCCCATTGCCGTGCCATCCATCTGCCACCAACACCTCATGTTTCAGCATGACAATGCACAGCCCCATGTCGCAACAATCTGTACACAATTCCTGGAAGCTGAAAATGTTGCAGTTCATCCATGGCCTGCCTACTCACCAAACATGTCAACGATTGAGCATGTTTGGGATGCTCGGGTTCGACAGCATGTTCCAGTTCCCGCCGATATCCAGCAACTTCACACAGTCATTGAAGAGGAGTATGACAACATTCCACAGGCCACAATCAACAGCTTGATCAACTCTATGCGAAGGAGATGTGTCGCGCTGCATGAGGCAAATGGTGGTCACACCAGATACTGACAGTTTTTTTTATCCACGCCCCAATGTTTTGTTAAGGCATCTGTGACTAACAGATGCATATCTGTATTCCCAGTCATGTGAAATCCATACATTATGGCCTAATGAATTCATTTCAATTGACTAGTTTCCTTATATGGACTGTAACTCAGTCAAAGCTTTGAAATTGTTGCATGTTTCGTTCATATTTTTTGTTCAGTGTATTTACTGCAGAGTAATTCAAAGCCGTTTGGAAACATTGCAAACAGCAAGTTGATGCTTAGCAAAAACAATTTCGAACCTTTGTCCATCTGAGTGTAGGCCTAAGTGTTCTTGTTCCAAACACACACTATATTATCTTTAAAAGGAGAGTTTACGCCGAATACAAAATAACATGATTTTCCACCTAACTTGGCTGGAGTCTGATTAAAGAAGGCAGTTTGGGGATATTTAGCTTCTTTTCGACACTTAATAGCCATATTTCGTTACTTTTAGAACACTCAGTAACACTTAACATTAAACTGTTCTTGTGCCTGTGTAATAAAACTGTAATTAACTTTGGAGCAACATTTTATTAGCATGTTGTCACATAATACTTTGGTAATTATATTTTAATTCCATAGCAATGAGCTGAGTTTTTGTACCTACTGTACACAAGAGGAATAGTGACTGTTCCATTATCCACTTATGTAATAACTCCATTATTATTTAATTATAAAGCTATTTCCAAAGTCCTATGTAACAACAATGTTGCTATTGTAATAATCACAAAGTTACTACACATGTATAGGAACTTGATGTCAAGTGTTACCTTACGTCTCAGTTATTATGAAAATATGTGTTAGTCAAGGCGCAAAAGTGGTCTACTCTAATGTTGTGATGATTCAATGTCCTTCATGTATTTCATGTAATTCTAGCGATAGGCTATAATAAGATCCATATCTAAGAGCCCTACAAACCATGTGCTAATGATCATACAGTATATTTACATGAATTCAACTAACTATTGTAGTTTTTGGTTTTTCATTAAATATTTGGCAGCCATCAAATAAATATTTATTTTGTTTTCAAACACCTTACATATATTCAAACACCTTACATATATTCAAACACCTTCAAATATTATTTGGTTTACTGAGACGTATACAAAATACTTTAAACTATTATTTGGATTTCTGAGACCTATATTATATATCAAAGACAATACTGTGGTTGGCTTTTAGTTGAAACTCCTCATAAACTATATTAGACTATCTCAAGTATTTGAAAACATTTATATACAACTATTTTCTGCCCAGGTCTGCTGTCCATTAAGCCTACTGACACCCAGGTGGACATATGCTATAGCCGTGAAGTAGCCTAGTGCTAAGCTGCATACACCACTGTTTAAATCAGCATAGGAAGTGACCCATTACCTGCTCAAGTGACAATTTGAATAAAATTCACATTTTTAAATTGAGTGTGCTACTGCATTTTAAACTCAAATCACTCAAAAGCTTTGCACAGCAGATGGTAATTGCTGTCTAATCAATCTTGATTTGTGTGTGAATACAAAGACACAAAAAGGATCTGCTCATTCAACAAGTGACATAATCAAAACCTTGCTTGACTCAACTTACTACAAGCCACACTAATTTGTACACTATGTTACCATAACTAGGCCAGCAGCAGGATCTTAATTCAGTCATAAGATGATATCCAAAACCAATACGGCCTAGGAAATGAAAATCAAGGGACCCAAAGAGGAGGGACAAAGACCCAAGTTCATCAGGGCTTAAAAATGGTCAGTTCATTTCAACACTGCAACTGTTATGGTGGACGCTTTGTTATAGTCTATGGAGCGTCCACAATGGCCAACCACAATGGCCAACTCTGACCTTCCCCAAACCAATGACCCTTAAACGCACCCAATGACCTCACAAAGGAAAGAAATATGTCAGATAGTCCTAATGTTACTAGGAAAAGGAAGACAGATGTTATGGAGCACAGCTCCTACTCATAGTGTAGCTGCAGGTCTGAGATGGTCCACTCCAAATCCTACTGTAGGTATAGGTCTCCTCTCCTGCAATGGTGTGTGATTGCCTGTGGCACTAAGCTACAGTCTCCCGTAGGCCGGCAGGAAAGCAAGACGAAATGTTCAATGAGAATCATGTGGTAATCCAGCAATCAGGCCTAAAGCTACCATCTTCATACTTTTGATTATAAATGGTTAAAAAAATACTAATGATCTAGGGTTAGATTACTTCAGCACTAAATACCAAAACATGGCAATTATGCATTCCATCAAGTCAAAATATTAATTAAACAGAATACATGTATTACATTAAAAACATAAAAGATTTCAACCTCTAAAATAACATTTTACACATCCACAGATATTTATTTCTCAAAGACTCATTATAATGTCTTTGACCATCTTGTTTTCCCTTTCTCCCTTTCTCCCTATTGCCTTAATACATATTGCTTTTGCTCATTTGCATTGAAAATTGTTAATTGTTCACTTCCAGCATTTGAATACATTTCTTAAATTCCTGCACTAATGTGTCACGTTTATTTTGTCTTAGTATGCCTGTATACATAGCATTTTTAATAATCCTTTACAAACTCAGCTAAAAAAGAAACATCCTCTCACTGTCAACTGTGTTCATTTCCAGCAAACTTAACATGTGTAAATATTTGTATGAACATAACAAGATTCAACAACTGAGACAAACTGAACAAGTTCCACAGACATGTGTCTAACATAAATGGAATAATGTGTCCCTGAACAAAGGGGGGATCAAAATCAAAAGTAACAGTCAGTATCTGGTGTGGCCACCAGCTGCATTAAGTACTGCAGTGCGTCTGCTCCTCATGGACTGCACCAGATTTGCCAGTTCTTGCTGTTAGATGTTGCCCCACTCTTCCACCAAGGCACCTGCAAGTTCCCGGATATTTCTGGGGGGAATGGCCCAATCCAACAGGTCCCAGACGTGCACAATGGGATTGAGATCTGGGCTCTTTGCTAGCCATGGCAGAACACTGACGTTCCTGTTTTACAGGAAATCACTCACAGAACAAGCAGTATGGCTGGTGGCATTGTCATGTTGGAGGGTCATGTCAAGATGAGCCTGCAGGAAGGGCACCACATGAGGAAGGAGGATGTCTACCCTGTAACGCACAGCGCAGAGATTTCCTGCAATGACAACAAGCTCAGTCCGATGATGCTGTGACACACCGCCCCAGACCATGATGGACCCTCCACCTCCAAATCAATCCTGCTCCAGAGTACAGGCCTCGGTGTAATGATCATTCCTTCGACGATAAACGCGAATCCAACCATCACCCCTGGTGAGACAAAACCGTGACTTGTCAGTGAAGAGCATTTTTTGCCAGTCCTGTCTGGTCCAGTTACGGTGGGTTTGTGCCCATAGGCAATGTTGTCGCCGGTAATGTCTGGTGAGGATCTGCCTTACAACAGGCATACAAGCCCTCAGTCCAGCCTCTCTCAGACTATTGCGGACAGTCTGAGCACTGATGGAGGGATTGTGTGTTCCTGGTGTAACTCGGGCAGTTGTTGTTGCCATCCTGTACCTGTCCCACAGGTGTGATGTTCGGCTGTACCGATCCTGTGCAGGTGTTGTTACACGTGGTCTGCCACTGCGAGGATGATCAGCTCTCCATCCTGTCTCCCTGTAGGCATCTCACAGTACGGACATTGCAATTTATTGCCCTGGTCACATCTGTAGTCCTCATGCCTCCTTGCAGCATGCCTAAGGCACGTACGTTCACACAGATGAGCAGGGACCCTGAGAATCTATCTTTTAGTGTTTTTCAGAGTTAGTAGAAAGGCCTCTTTAGTGTCCTAAGTTTTCATAACTGTGACTTCAATTGCCTACCGTCTGTAAGCTGTTCGTGTCTTAACGACCATTCCACAGGTGCATGTTCATTCATTGTTTATGGTCCATTACAAAATTGAGGCTATGCTTAAGAAGTTGGAGCTCTTCTCTGTCTGCATTAATAAGGACAACACACAGGTCTTTCCATCATTGTATCTTTTTGTGTGCAAATGAACTCAAGTTTACGGACAATGTCAAATGTGATATAGCGAAGCCCCTGAGTGAGTTTGGAGCGCAATTACGCAGGTACTTTCCCGAACCGGATGATACAAACAACTGGATTCGTTATCCCTTTCGTTATCCCTGGATTGGGCTACACTCAGAGCATCTTGCCTTGGCAAATCGCGCCGTTAAGACACTGATGCCCCACGTACTTATATGAGAGTGGATTCTCGGCCCTCACTAGCATAAAAACTAAATACAGGCACAGACTGTGTGTGGAAATTGATTTAATACTGAGACTCTCTCCAATACAACCCAAGAGAGTTACGTGCATCCTTTCAAGCACACCCTTCTCATTAACCTGTGGTGAGTTATTCACCATTTTCAGTAAACAAATAAGGTTTTATATGTAAGATGGTTAAATAAAGAGCGACATTATTGATCATTATTTTGTAATCATTTGTGCCCTGGTCCTATAAGAGCTCTTTGTCACTTCCCACGAGCCGGGTTGTGACAAAAACTCACACACATTCTTATGCTTAATAAACGTATAGTGTGTGTGCGGCAGGCAAAAAATGATGGCAAAAAACAACATTTGAGAGTGCGCTGACCCTGGTGTTAGAGGGTGTACGCAACTGGAGGTTGAATGTTTGAAAGGGTACGGGTACTATAAAACGTTTGGGAACCACTGTTCTACGCTATACTAGCTTTTTTTGTCAGAAACTGAAATTAGGCATACTACTCTAATTTTAGCAACCAGGAAATGGGAGAGCGATTTCTGCAGAGTGCATCTTTAATGTAACAAATCAAATGTTAAACATTGTAAACAATTGATGGTAATTCATGGTAACCTCATAAACAATTCATTTAGACAAGGCATTTATTTGAAACAAGCATTTATTTGCTGAAATGTGTGACATTGCGGGGAATTAGAAGGGACAGGCGACTATTTGAGACTTGCCCTTTATTTGAAGTGTTACGGTATATAGACTTATAGACAGACTTACACCAGACATCTCAGAAACACGTGTCCTGACCTTTCCACAAAGCTCCTCCATTTATTTTTAATACAGTTTGTCTTGTGATGTGGCCTGTTCTCATAGCCACAGAAAAGGTCATAGCCAGCGCTCATGTTTGACGCACGCCCGCTGAATTAGCTGCATCACCTTTAATCTTTTCAGAATGCAGGTCTCGCCACTCTGACTCTTGGTCTCAAAGTTTTGTTTGAATGCATTTGATGCATTTTTGGGGTACTGTCTGACACTAACTATAACACGAGGCCTCTAGGTTTATTGTACTGGTTAATAAAAATGTCTTGTTGTTTTGTCTAAATAATTCACAGGATGACAGCATTCAATTTCATCTGATACAGGGTAGTGAATAATCCAGTGGCGGTCAGTGCTGTTTAAGATTAAGGAAAACACATTTTTCTATGATCATCATGGCCTTATTTTTATTACAGCATATTGAATGACTGTCATTCATATTCCATTCACCCAGGTCATAACATTTCTAGGTTTAGGCTACTACATGATACTCTAATTTGCCCTTTACCCGTCATGAGGTCCCTACCATATAGCCTACAAATGAAAGTATATAACATAGGTGCACAGGTCGAGAGACAAATTGGAGTGACTGGTGACAGACATTGACACATTCTTTACCACCTTGCACACTCTTGCCTGCATCTAGCAGATCTAGGATTTAATAATTAGCCCAAACAGTTGCAAAACAAGAGTTTCTATTGAACAAATTCAGGTAGGGCCATCCACATTTTGTTTTAAGAAATGTTTTGCAACAGAATCGGCAGAATGAATACACCCCTGATCACCTGTGCAGACACAGTTCACTTTCACAGCAGCCATACAACATCATCATCACATCTATGTGCTCTCCTCCTCTCACATTTTCCCTTCGCTTGTGGACTTCAGAGCACAACACAACAGCTGTCTGTGACCAAGCGAAAAAACCTCTCCAACCCAAACCTTCATATCATAACCGCTAACCGCTACACAAAGCCTACATCATTGTCACCATATTGGCTAACAACATAGTCAACATAGCTACTAGAACTAATGCGTTAATAAACCCACAATCCAATCCATGTGTACAATGAGCAAGCAGTTTAGCAGTTACACCAGTGGGCCCCGGTGAATATAAATTAATACAACCGAAAGTTTACCTTGACTTGGAAGAGTTAGGAGTGTTAGATTGCCTTAGCCTGCAAGCTAACATAAACAGCTTTCCTCTCTGTTTGAGTTAGGCTGTTGAGTAGGCTAAATTAACTGCATTAGCTAGCTAGGTAAGTTCGAGTGAATGTGGAAAAATACAATTATTGTCTTTCTCTTTGAGTCAAGTACTCATTACATTTTATGCACTGCAGTCCTAGCTAAATGAATTAGGCCCTCGTCTATGGCTTTCACATGACTGAGCAGGGACGTAGCCATGGTGGGCCCGGGAGGCCATAGGCCCACCCACCAGGGGAGCCATGCCCAGGCAATCAGAATGAGTTTTCACCACAAAAGGGCTTTATTACAGATGGAAATACTTCAGTTTCATCAGCTGTCCGGGTGGATGGTCTCAGACTATCCTGCAGGTGTAGAAGCCGGATGTGGAGGTCCTTGGCTGGTGTGTTTACACAGGGTTGGTGGTTGTGAGGCCAGTTGGACGCACTGCCAAATTCTCTAAAACGATGTTGGAGGCAGCTTATGTTAGAGAAATTAACATTAAATTCTCTGGCAACATATCTGGTGGGTATTCCTGCAGTCACCATGCCAATTGCACGCTGCTTCACAACTTGAGACATCTGTGGCGTTGTGTCGTGTGACAAAACATGTATTTAAATTTTTTTATTTATTTATTATGAACACAACAAATACAATAAAACAGAAATATACAAACAAGAGTACATAAACCTGACAGTATTACATATCAAGATTCATTTTGAATTTGTTAAATACTTTTATGGTGCGTATTGCTTTTTTGTTTTTACATTTACGTGACAAAACATGGGACCAACAGTATAGATTCAGTATAAATTCATTCTCTGATCCTTTGATTGGATGGAAAACATGTCAGTTCATGCTGCAAGAACTCTGATAAGTTGGAGGATGTCCTCCAGATGTCGTTATAATTACTGTGTAAGTCTATGGAAGGGGGCTAGAGCCATGATCCTCATAGATTTTATTTTGAAGTCAATGTACCAAGAGGGGGACGGAAAATAGCTGTCCTCCGGCTATACTTTGGTGATCCCCTACAGGGTGCTGTTGAGGATACTTTTTTGGTGACAGTAATATATTTAGTATAGTTCTATCTAAGAAGTTTAATGTTTCACTATTTTAATTTTTATGAAATTCACTGAGTAGGATGGTCCTCCACACTTTTTTTGTTTGTTTGTTTACCCACCCAGTTTACCCACCCTTTGCTGAAAAATGTACTGACTTGCTTTATTTACCACTACATCACTGACTATGGCAAAGCCTTACAGCTCTTACCACTCCTATCATCCCAAATACAGTAAATCATTTAATAACCCATATGCAAAGATGAGGGGGGATGGGGAATAGCAGTGCTTGTACGATTCCATTAATTAACTGTGGCAGTGCATTCTCATTTGTATTGTTAAAATGGAGTGCAATTCTGATATTAAGGACATAGTGAAAAAAAGACCCCTTATGTATGAGAACAGCTTTTGAGGGGGAGGCTTGGTTGGGGTAGGGGTAAGGGTCTGTCAACTTGACAGTGATAGATGATACTGCCGCAGATGATGAACATAGGTCTACTGCACTAATTCTACCACCTCCCTCCCAGCCCCCACCATCACATCAAAGCCCAAGACAAATTGACTGCACCCACTGATTAAACTGGTTCCAGTCAGTAGCATGCCTAGGCTGCCTATGTTTGCATGAATCCTGGCTGTCACCCAAATCACCAAGCCTCCACTTCTCAACCCACACTGTCCAGATTCTCCAATTAGGCTACATTGGTATTGAGGGAGTGGAAGCAAGGACCATGGACATGTTCAGATGAACCCTGACCACAGTGCAGTATGGGAGGAATTGGCCATGGACTATAGCCATATTGATTCCTGAACTTAGATAGTGGCTTAAGCAACTGACCCATTGGTAGCAGTGTGAGGGCAAAATGTGCAATTAGCCTACTCTTCCATATCAAAATATTGCAAGCATGCCAACTCTAATTCATATGGTTATAGTTATTGGGCCTATTGGTAACTTGTAGGCTACACCAAAATGAACCTATTTGCGCCATATATTTGAGACTTTCCCAACATTTTTCTTCATAGTACATTTTCCTTGCAAGAAATGGGCGTATAGGCTGCTAATGTGTGAAATAGTTATAGATACTTGACTTTACTCAACATAAAATGCTCCCATTCTAGGTTCAAAACTTTAATTATGGTGTCCAAAGCCACCTACCTGGTGCACTGACGGGAATTGTATGTCTGTCTCCTGTTTATTCCCAATCACACCGGTATTGTTGACTTCAAAGGAAGATTGTGAGAGGCTCACATTGACCCGCAAAATGATTTCACCTACAAATGCAGTGGAAAAATATGCCACTGGTTAAAGCTACAACGTTTATGTCGAAAACAGGTCTGTAGTACTGGGGAAGCGCGAAGTCCTCACTTTTTTCCATTTCAAAATGCAGTGTACCTGCCTTGATGATCTTAAAACTCCACAGACCCAACATCTGTTGTGATAATTGGGTTGTTTGCTCTATAACCTGTCAGTTCATATGCCTTGTGAACAGTGGCTGTTCTAGCTTGTATGGTTCCCTGGGAGAACCACCTCTTCAGTCCCATATGGTGACATGACATCATTGACACGACGTGCAAAGGAGCGATAGAAAACCGATCGCAAATGTCACCATTCTGAATATTTTTGCAAATGTATTAAAAATAAAAACAGAAATATCTTATTTACAATAGTATTCAGACAATTTTCTCTGAGACTCGAAATGGAGCTCAGGTGCATCCTGTTTCAGTTGATCATCCTTGAGATGTTTATACAACTTGATTTGGAGTCCACCTGTAGTAAATTCAATTGATTGGAAATGATTTGTAAAGGCACACACCTGTCTTTGTAATGTCCCACAGTTGACTGTGTATGTCAGAGCAAAAACCAAGCAAAAACCAAGCCATAAGGTTGAAGGAATTCCGTAGAGCTTCGAGACAGGATTGTGTCGAGGCACAGATCTGGGGAAGGGTACCAAAAAATATCTGCAGCATTGAAGGTCCCCAAGAACATAGTGGCCTCAATCATTGTTAAATGGAAGAAGTTTGGAACCACCAAGTCTATTCTTAGAGCTGGCCGCCTGGCCAAACTGAGGAATCGGGGGAGAAGGGCCCTGGTCAGCGAGGTGACCAAGAACCTGATTTTTGCTCTGACAGAGCTCCAGAGTTCCTCTGTGGAGATTGGAGAACCTTCCAGAAGAACAACCATCTCTGCAGCACTCCTCCAATCAGGCCTTCATGGTAGAAGGGCCAGACGGAAGGGCCAGCCCGGTTGGAGTTTGGAAAAAAAGGCACCTAAACACTTTCAGACAATGAGAAACAAGATTATCTGGTCTGATGAAACCAAGAATGAACTCTTTGGCCTGAATGCCAAGCGTCACATCTGGAGGAAACCTGGCACCACACCAACGGTAAAGCATGGTGGTGGCAGTATCATGCTGTGGGGATGTTTTTCAGCTGCAGGGACTGGGAGACTAGTCAGGATTGAGGCACAGATGAACGGAGCAAAGTACAGAGAGATCCTTGATGAAAACCTGCTCCAGAGCACTCAGGACCTCAGACTGGGGCGATGGTTCACCTTCCAACAGGACAATGACAGCCGCAGGAGTGGCTTCGGGACTAGTCTCAATGTGGCCCAGCCATTGCCCGGACTTGAACCGGGTCAAACATCTCTGGAGAGACCTGAAAATAGCTGTGCAGCGACGCTCCCCATCCAACCTCTCAGAGCTTGATAGGATATGCAGAGAATAATGAGAGAAACTCCCCAAATACAGGTGTGCCAAGCTTGTAGTATCATACCCAAGAAGACCCGAGGCTGTAATTGCTGCCAAAGGTGCTTCAACAAAGTACTAAGTAAAGGATCTGAATACTTAAGTAAATGTGATATTTCCGTTTTTATATAAATTAGCAAAGATTTCTAAAAACAGGTTTTCACTTTGCAATTATAGGGTATTGTGTGTAGATTAATGAGGGGGGAAATATTTATTCACTTTTAGAATAAGGCTGTAATGTAACAGAATGTGGAAAAAGTTAAGGGGTCTGAATTCTTTCCGAATACACTGTACATTTAAAAGTGCCCATCCAAGAAGGCTCAAGGTCATTGGCCACAGATAAAATAATGTCCAATCACGTTATATCTACCGTAGATTTGACTGATCATGTCAACATCATACTTTAAAAATCGTAGCTAGCAGTCATCATTATGAATCAAGTCGACAATCTACTGGCAAATCATTTTCAATCCTTGTCATATGAAGAGATATTATGAAGAGAAATTATAGATAAAATGTATCAGTGCTTGTCGGTCATTGGACATAAACATTACACAACAAGTTGGAAATTGCAAATTCAGCAATGAGTGGTTTGGAAGGAATCAGTGGCTAACTGCAAGCATAGCAAAGAAATCACTATCCTTCTATTCAGTGGAGTGGGTGTGGGGTCCATGTCTGGGTTTAAGGTAATTTTTTCTAAGCATGAAATGATAAACATTCAACAAGATGGGCAAGAAAAGTTTGAAAACATTGGCCATGCTGTCAGTCCAGCATGACTTCTTCTGTGTTCAAAACAACTGGAAACTCTCAACTGAGAAATTTCAGACTTCAGTGAGTTCAAGACAACTGGGAACTCTGAAAAAAACGAGCTCCGACTGGGAAAATAAGTTTTGAACGGTCATCCAACTCCGAATTCCAAGTCGGGATCTCTGGCCTCTTTCTAGAGTTCCAACCTGAAGATCACTGACTCCATGATTCAACCTTTTTTTCCCTTCCTGTTCAAGTGAGCACAGCACAACAAAGTGAGTCCAAAGAAGTATTGTATGCTGCTGCATAAATGATGTAATATGCCAGGGAGATATGTATACCGTAGGTAAGAACGTAATACTAAGTGTATGTTCTGTAGTAAGCTGTTAGTAGCCCATGTGCCTCACCCTAATAATTTGGTCCCTTTCCCCTTCCTAACTTAGCCCACTGTTCTGACTTGGTGGTGCACATGTAGCCTATAGCCTGTTTTAGAGAAATGTCATTATCGAATTGTGTCTGCTTTCATTGTCTGCTTATATGCCACCATTATTTATCCTACGGTTCTGACTTGATGTACAGGGAAAATACTGTAAGAACGGACCATGTTCTGAATTCTGTCGCTGTACATTTCAAAAGTGCTGAACAAATAGTTATATTGATTACATCCGTCCTAGCTCGCTCATTAATGTCTTAATCGAAATTACGCATTGCCACTTATCCGCTCTTTGTCCTCTTATGCCATAGTATGTACATTTCAATTGTCAGTGGAAACCACATTTGTTGAAGCAAGTCAACCACATCAGCTATGTTTTTTTTTTAAAGGCAGTAAATGAGTCTGAATTAACTGCTTTGTTGCCAGACAAGGCTCTGCTGATAGCCAGGTGTAGCAGTGGTAAGGATTCACTCCATGGTGTGGAAAAGAAATCTCTGCTTTTGGGACAGCTTTATGTAGGCCCTAACAGTTTATGGACACCATTTGTCACTGTTATAGTGCAATTCATGTGTTGTTCAGTGTTGTGTTGTGGCTTTGCTGGCATGCATCTAAAAAATGTTTTTGCGTTTGCCCCACCAAGATTTACATGTTAAAATATTGCCACTGGTGTATTGAGATGCATGAATACACCACCCTAAAAGCTTGATTTTCTTCACTCATGAAACAGTAATTCAAGAAGATCAAAATGCGTAGGCTATTCCCATGAAACTGATTGAGATCAATCAAATAATTGGCATGCTGTTGCAATTTCACCACTAAAATGTGAATAATAATAATTTACAATTGACCGTGATGATGGCCTATTTTGAAATGAGGTATGCCTAACTTGGTGTAATCCATATAGCCTACATGTTTGTTTTCTTTGTAAAAGCACATAGATGTGTCTGAAACAGTAAGCAAAAAAGTTGCATTTGGTCAAATGCGAAAATGTGCCTCACAGCCTTTTGAATTTTGTGTACCATCAGTAGTCTAGTCAAGGAAGCATTATGCTTAATGTATTGGCACACTCCACTTACCAAGACCATTGCCAAATAAGGCGTCCTGTCACCTGCTTCTATAGTAAGCCTTGAGGTGGCACCACTGTCGTGTCTTTGGCTATGCCCGATTAAGTGATATGACATGCTATTCTATAAAATAATTTCTCCGTAATTAATATTACCTGATTGAGCTAATCATGTAAATGCAATTATCTAGAGAGTCGGGGCACCACTAAATAATAATTATAGAGCTGTTACCTTCCGAATAAACTCTTAAAGACCTAGTAATATTTTACATCAATAGCAGTCAATATTAATTGTCACCTTAATTCAGTCTCATCTGAAAGTTGTAAATTCTTGGTTATCTGCATGAACCCTGGCTAACAAGTTGAATCAGCAATACAAAATTGGGTTTAATTATTTATTTACTAAATACCTAACTAATCACACAGAATTACATATACACATAATTAATCATAACTTGATCACAAATTACGTCATAAAGGAAAATGTCCCTGGCGGGCGGAACATATATGACAGCTGGTTACACAAAAGACAAGGTATGGGTTTGAGTGAAAGAGTGGGAAGACTGGGGAACACAGAGAGAAGCTGTGCTATCATAAATAGAGTATCTTATGCATTCTAAATTACCACCCATTTGGAAAAGGAAAATGCAATAAATATTTACTCTGAGCTGCGCTTCGGTAGGTTGGTGGTAGATGGAAGGCCGTGTTGCCCAACCGAGTCCTTTGTCCTTTGAAGAATGTCTCTGCTGGTAAATTGGATACGTTGTAGTAACGTTGTTGTGTGGTAGACGGAATACTCTGTTTGTTCCTTCCTAACCTGCGTTTGCAGCTGCTGTTACTAACTCAACGGCTAGGAGGTATCACTTCTGTAGTGAATAAGAGTTCAAAGTTCATACCATTCGCAACCAAAGCTCACGCTGATGTTGGCTTCGTTCTGTAGTTATTATCCAGACCATTCTGACATCGGACCGTCGTCCTCACATCCTCGGAACAGGAGGTTATATTGTCGTCACAAGGCTTTATATAGGAAGGGAGAGAAGGGTGTCTTTGAAAAGTTTTATAGCCCATGTCCCTTCACAGGGGCGGGCCACTGATTGAGCAGAGCCCTACCTTATGAAAACCCAAATCTCACAATTTAGAAGCTAAAATCACATTTCCTCCCATCACGAATAATTTCATATTCAAACATTTAAATTGAACAACAATTCCATGTGAATAACTCTGATGTGTAGACTTTCCACTGTAGAGTTTATGTCATCTAATCATTGATGAGAATGTCTCAGATGACATAATATTCATTAAGTACCACCGCACATGATCAATTGGTCGGATTACCAGAATATAGTTCATTTCCACCCACCTTCTGATGTTCCCAGAATCTCTATGTTAACCAAGGGTTTTGCAAATGTAACATCAGTAGGGTAGAGAGAGGAAAAAGGGTGGAAGAGGTATTTATGACTGTCATAAACCTACTCCCAGGCCAACGTCATGACACCACCCAGCACATCACTTGAGATGAAATGCCTCTACATCACAATTTTAAAAGTAGTTGAACCTCTATGGGCAAAAAGAGCTAGATTTAATACTAAAAGACCAAAATATATTACTTTTGCTATGAGCTGACCAGAATTGACAATTTTCACTATAAGAAATCCTAAAACCTCTTCTGGTTATCAAATAAAACATTTTTTATGAAAGCTTCTCTTTAATTAAGAGTGATTTTAGGCTACCTGGGTTTGTATTGGACCCTAAAAATGTTCATGCTGTTCATTGAATTCCAAATATTTTATTATTTTTGTTTAATTTTAACCTACCTGCTTGGTTTATGTCAGCCTAGAAGTCATACTAGGCCAAAATCTAATAATCAAATCTAAGTTTATTGGTCATTCAATGTACACAGTTTAATATGTTATATTGGGTGCAGTTAAATTCATATATTACTAGCTCCTAACAATGCAGTAAAATGCCAAAGTACACAAATAATAATAATAATAATAATAATACAAAATAATAATAATTTTGAAATGTTGGAACAAATCCTATTAACAACCCAAATAGCACTATAACAGTAATCCAAATGCAATCTATACCTTCTGTATATACACTGGATGAATTTAGACATGATATACTAAGAATGATATGTACAGCATTAGCATACAGTGCCTTCAGAAAATATTCACACCCCTTGACTTTTCCACATTTTGCTGTGTTACAAAGTAAAATTGAAATGGATTTAATTGTAATTTTTTGTCAATTATCTACATAAAATACTCCAATGTCAAAGTGGAAGAAAAAATCTAACATTTGTAAAAAAATAAATAAAAAAAATTAGAAGTAGTGCCTTATTGTAAACAGGATGTATGTTTTCTGTATAGGCGTCCTTCTTTTCACAACTACAATGTTGTGGATCCATCCTCAGTTTTCTCCTATCACGGCCGTTAAACTTTGTAACTGTTTTAATGTCCCCATTGGCCTCATGGTGAAATCCTAACTGAGTTAGGAAGACGCATGTGTCTTTGTAGTGACTGAGTGTATTGATACACCATCCAAAGTGTAATTAATAACTTCACCAAGCTCAAAGGAATATCCAATGTCTGCTTTTTGTTTTATTTTTACCCATCTACCAATAGGTACCCTTCTTTGTGAAGTATTGTAAAACCTCCCTGGTCTTTGTGGGTGAATCTGTGTTTGAAAGTCACTGCTCAACTGAGGGACTTTACGGACAATTGTATGTGTGGGATACAGAGATGAGGTAGTCATTCAAAAATCACGTTAAACACTATTGTCCATGCAACTTATGTGACTTGTTAAGCATCATTTGTACTGGTGAACTTACACTTGCCATAGCAAAGGGGTTGAATACTTATTGACTGAAGACATTTCAGCTTTCATTTTTTATTCATTTGTAAGAATCTCCAAAAACAAAATTAATCTTTGACATTATGGGATCTTGGGATCTTGCCAGTGACAACAAATCTCAATTTCATCCATTTTAAATTCAGGCTGTAAAATGTCAAGGGGTGTTAAGAATCCAGTACATAAATACATATGCGATGTATATAAACAGTGTAACTACTGTAAAATGCAATGTACAGTAGAATAAATATTTCAACGTGCTATGTCGAGAATACAGTATTTAAATACACAGTACAAAACCCCATGGCAAAATGGATAGAATTGCAGGAATGTAGCTTCCGGACCAGAGTCCGGAATATAAATATGTGAACAGTACCAGTCAAAAGTTTGGACACACCTACTCATTCAAGGGTTTTTCTTTATTTGTACTATTGTCTACATTGTAGAATATTAGTGATGACAACAAAACTATGAAATAACACATATGAAATCATGTAGTAACCAAAGTGTTAAAAAAATCTAAATCTATTTTATATTTGAAATTCTTCAAAGTAGCCACCCTTTGCATGTATGACATCTTTGCACACACTTGGTCCAAACTTTTGACTTGTACTGTATGTATATGTACACTATCTGAATGGTGTGTGTATAGACAGTATGGACAGTATGTCAACAGAAAAGGTGTGTACACGAGTAGTTACAGTTGAAGTCGGAAGTTTACATGCACCATAGCCAAATACATTTAAACTCAGTTTTCACAAAATTCTCTGTCTTAGGTCAATTAGGATCACCACTTTATTTTAAGAATGTGAAATGTCAGAATAATAGTAGAGAGAATGATTTATTTCAGCTTTTATTTCTTTCATCACATTCCCAGTGGGTCAGACGTTTACATACACTCAATTAGTATTTGGTAGCATTGCCTTTACGTTGTTTATCTTGGGTCAAACATTCCGGGTAGCCTTCCACAAGCTTCCCACAATAAGTTGGGTGAATTTTGGCCCATTCCTCCTGACAGATCTCGTGTAACTGAGTCAGGTTTGTAGGCCTCCTTGCTGGCACACACTTTTTCAGTTCTGTCCACAAATGTTCTATAGGATTGAGGTCAGGGCTTTGTGATGGTCACTCCAATACCTTGACTTTGTTGTCCTGAAGCCATTTTGGCACAACTTTGGAAGTATGCTTGGGATCATAGTCCATTTGGAAGACCCATTTGTGACCAAGCATTAACTTCCTGACTGATGTCTTGAGATGTTGCTTCAATATATCCACATAATTTTCCATCCTCATGAAGCCATCTATTTTGTAAAGTACACCAGTCCCTCCTGCAGCAAAGCACCCCCACAACATGATCAGACCAGAGTACATTTCTCCAAAAAGTACGATCTTTGTCCCGTGTGCAGTTGCAAACCATAGTCTGGCTTTTTTATGGCGGTTTTTGAGCAGTGTTTTTTTCTTTGCTGAGCGGCCTTTCAGGTTATGTCGATATAGGACTCGTTTTACTGTGGATAAAGATACTTTTGTACCAGTTTCCTCCAGCATCTTCACAAGGTCCTTTGCTGTTGTTCTGGGATTGATTTGCCCTTTTTGCACCAAAGTACGTTCCGTTCATGTCTAGGAGACAGAACACGTCTCCTTCTCTCCTTCCTGACGGCTGCGTGGTACCATGGTGTTTATACTTGCGTGTTATTGTTTGTACAAATGAACGTGGTACCTTCAGGCGTTTGGAAATTGCTCCCAAGGATGAACCAGAGTTGTGGAGGTAAAAATTTTTTGCTGAGGTCTTGGCTGATTTCTTTTGATTTTCCCCTGATGTCAAGCAAACAGGCACTGAGTTTGAAGGTAGGCCTTTGAAGGTAGCCCCTTTTTCCCCAAATTACCGTGTGAATGAATAAATTCCCTGTTAACAGTAATTTTTTCTGCCTCTGTCATCCTTACCCGCACCTACAGTCACATACCCCTTTCACTCCACTGGGAGTTGAGTGTAGCAGCGTGTTGCGCTCCCTCCCCCAAGAGGCGTGTGTAACAATTTTATGGGAAAAGGGGCTGGACGGAACCAAAGCAAAGAAATTAAAAATTAAAAAGCCCCCTCTCCTACCTTACCTACCCACAATTTCCCTAACTAGCACCACCTGGAGCACTAACCAAAATACGGGGGATGGTCCGTCCAGGTCTTACCTAGTGTGCATAGACACACTTGGTAAGTAGTAAGTAGTGCATACTATGGGTATATAGGGGCGGCAGTGTAGCCTAGTGGTTAGAGCATTGGACTAGTAACCGAAAGGCTGCAAGTTCAGATCCCTGAGCTGACAAGGTACAAAATCTGTTGTTCTGCCCTTGAACAGGCAGTTAACCCACTGTTCCTAGGCCGTCATTGAAAATAAGAATTTGTTCTTAACTGACATGCCTAGTAAAATAAAGGTAAAAAAACTAATAATAATGTATACCTGCAGGCCTCTTGCCTAAGCACTCCCAAGGTGCCTTCCCCTTCCCCCCTGGGAACAAAAACAGAATAATTACAACTGTAGTAAAAATTTCAATAATCAAAAACAGTCCTTTTGACATACACGTCTGCAGGACCAGCTACAAAATACTTTACAAAACCTGCCTCTGAGCAACAACCAACACAGGACATACCAATAAGCTCTCCCTGAGCAACAAACAATACTGGGGCATACCCAGAAGCTCTTTGGACTTCAGGAAGTCATTTCCTGAAATACACACAAAAACACATACAAACCCACAACACAGAAACTGGGGAACGTTATTTCTTACTATTTTTTTGGTTTTTTAGTATTTCCATTAGTACAGGTCATCTTAGGTTTCATTACATACAGTCGAGAAGAAGTACTGAATATAAGATCAGCGTCAACTCACCATCAGTACGACCAAGAATATGTTTTTCGCGACGCGGATCCTGTGTTCTGCCTTACAAACAGGACAACGGAGTGGATTCCATGCAGCGACCCAAAAAAACGACTCTGAAAAAGAGGGAAACGAGGCGGTCTTCTGGTCAGACTCCGGAGACGGGCACACCGTGCACCACTCCCTAGCATTCTTCTTGCCAATGTCCAGTCTCTTGACAACAAGGTTGATGAAATCCGAGCAAGGGTAGCATTCCAGAGGGACATCAGAGACTGTAACGTTCTTTGCTTCACGGAAACATGGCTCACTGGAGAGACGCTATCCGAGGCGGTGCAGCCAGCGGGTTTCTCCACGCATCGCGCCGACAGAAACAAACATCTTTCTGGTAAGAAGATGGGCGGGGGCGTATGCCTTATGGCTAACGTGACATGGTGTGATGAAAGAAACATACAGGAACTCAAATCCTTCTGTTCACCTGATTTAGAATTCCTCACAATCAAATGTAGACCGCATTATCTACCAAGAGAATTCTCTTCGATTATAATCACAGCCGTATATATCCCCCCCCAAGCAGACACATCTATGGCTCTGAACAAACTTTATTTAACTCTCTGCAAACTGGAAACCATATATCTGGAGGCTGCATTCATTGTAGCTGGGGATTTTAACAAGGCTAATCTGAAAACAAGACTCCCTAAATTTTATCAGCATATCGATTGCGCAACCAGGGGTGGAAAGACCTTGGATCATTGTTACTCTAACTTTCGCGACGCATATAAGGCCCTGCCCCGCCCCCCTTTCGGAAAAGCTGACCACGACTCCATTTTGTTGATCCCTGCCTACAGACAGAAACTAAAACAAGAGGCTCCCATGCTGAGGTCTGTCCGACCAAGCTGACTCCACACTCAAAGACTGCTTCCATCACATGGACTGGGAGATGTTTCGTATTGCGTCAGATAACAATATTGACGAATACGCTGATTCGGTGTGCGAGTTCATTAGAACGTGCGTTGAAGATGTCGTTCCCATAGCAACGATTAAAACCCTAACCAGAAACCGTGGATTGATGGCAGCATTCGTGTGAAACTGAAAGCGCGAACCACTGCTTTTAATCAGGGCCTGGTGTCTGGTAACATGACCGAACACAAACAGTGCAGCTATTCCCTCCGCAAGGCTATCAAACAAGCTAAGCGTCAGTACAGAGACAAAGTAGAATTTCAATTCAACGGCTCAGACACAAGAGGCATGTGGCAGGGTCTACAGTCAATCACGGACTACAGGAAGAAATCCAGCCCAGTCACGGACCAGGATGTCTTGCTCCCAGGCAGACTAAATAACTTTTTTGCCCGCTTTGAGGACAATACAGTGCCACTGACACGGCCTGCAATGAAAACATGCGGTCTCTCCTTCACTGCAGCCGAGGTGAGTAAGACATTTAAACGTGTTAACCCTCGCAAGGCTGCAGGCCCAGATGGCATCCCCAGCCGCGCCCTAAGAGCATGCGCAGACCAGCTGGCCGGTGTGTTTACGGACATATTCAATCAATCCCTATACCAGTCTGCTGTTCCCACATGCTTCAAGAGGGCCACCATTGTTCCTGTTCCCAAGAAAGCTAAGGTAACTGAGCTAAACGACTACCGCCCCGTCGCACTCACTTCCGTCATCATGAAGTGCTTTGAGAGACTAGTCAAGGACCATATCACCTCCACCCTACCTGACACCCTAGACCCACTCCAATTTGCTTACCGCCCAAATAGGTCCACAGACGATGCAATCTCAACCACACTGCACACTGCCCTAACCCATCTGGACAAGAGGAATACCTATGTGAGAATGCTGTTCATCGACTACAGCTCGGCATTCAACACCATAGTACCCTTCAAGCTCATCATCAAGCTCGAGACCCTGGGTCTCGACCCCGCCCTGTGCAACTGGGTACTGGACTTCCTGACGGGCCACCCCAGGTGGTGAGGGTAGGCAACAACATCTCCTCCCCGCTGATCCTCAACACTGGGGCCCCACAAGGGTGCGTTCTGAGCCCTCTCCTGTACTCCCTGTTCACCCACGACTGCGTGTCCACGCACGCCTCCAACTCAATCATCAAGTTTGCGGACGACACAACAGTGGTAGGCTTGATTACCAACAACGACGAGACGGCCTACAGGGAGGAGGTGAGGGCCCTCGGAGTGTGGTGTCAGGAAAATAACCTCACACTCAACGTCAACAAAACTAAGGAGATGATTGTGGACTTCAGGAAACAGCAGAGGGAACACCCCCCTATCCACATTGATGGAACAGTAGTGGAGAGGGTAGCAAGTTTTAAGTTCCTCGGCATACACATCACAGACAAACTGAATTGGTCCACTCACACAGACAGCATCGTGAAGAAGGCGCAGCAGCGCCTCTTCAACCTCAGG